>NC_140210.1:45091988-45141988 GCF_951802725.1 Rutilus rutilus | reverse complement strand
ATGACATAGGAGCATGATAAACACTTAGAACACCTAGAAACTGCATAGCAACGCCCTAGCAACCATATAGCAACGGCATAACAACAGGTTAAAGTCATGATATATAGTAAAATGCTCTATACAAAAACTTGAATCTCAGAACACCTAGCAACCGCATAGCTGTCCTGGCAACCACCTGGAACACTTTAGCAACAGCATAGCAACCACACAACAACATGTTAAAAGTAAAACCACTCAACACACCAAGCAACTACCCAGAAAATTCTAGCAATGACATTGGAGCATAATAAAACACTTAGAACACCTAGAAACTGCATAGCAACACCCTAGCAACCACATAGCAATGGCATTCCAACAGGTTAAAGTTGTGATATTTTGTAAAAAACTTGACATTCAGAGCACCTAGCAACCGCATAGCACTGTTCTGGCAACCACCTAGAACACTTTAGCCACAACATAGCAACACCCTAGCAACCACATCACAACAAGTTAAAATGTTAAACTATTCAACGCACCAATCACCTACTCAGAAAACTCTAGCAATGACATAGGAGCATGATAAACACTTAGAACACCTAGAAACTGCATAGCAACGCCCTAGCAACCATATAGCAAGGGCATAACAACAGGTTAAAGTCATGATATATAGTAAAATGCTCTATACAAAAATTTGACACTCAGAACACCTAGCAACCGCATAGCTGTCCTGGCAACCACCTGGAACACTTTAGCAACAGCATAGCAACACCCTAACTACCACATAGCAACATGTTAAACGTTAAACCACTCAAAACACCTGACAACACAACTGCTAAAAAAAACCCATCCAGAACCCCTGAAAAACTGCACAGTAACCACTTAGAAACACTCTAGCATTGTGACAGTGAGTTTTGCACAATCAAGCCCCACTCTACAAAAATAAATCTCGTTCTGCATATTATTTCAGTATTTCTTTGTTTTGACTGAGAATTTATGAGCTTTCAGGTTTGGCTGTGACATCATATGCAGCCATTATCAAATCACAGGTTCTTTGTGAGCTTTGAGTATGGTGTCAATAGTGTGTGCGTGTGTGTGTGTGTGTGTGTGTGTGTGTGCGTGTATCCGCCTCTCAGGATAGCTCAGGATCCCTCTGCGTTCCTGCCCTGCCTCTTCCTCCCACAGCAGATAATACAGGATGACACTGAGCTTCCTTACAAAACACACACACACACACACACACACACATAGTCAAAAAGTCCTAGAAACCAGATGCTCCCTTTCAGCGGACCTTGGGAACAATGCCGGTATTGAGGAGGAGAGAGGCATCAAACCGGCGATCAGAGCTCAAACTCTTCATGCTCACGAGTTGCTCGGGGGACTTACACTCAACTAGCAACTTTGTCTCAAATTGTGTCTTCATTTCTATTGAGAAATAAACAAATGAGTCAATAATAGACATACATGAGTATAGAGCTACTACACTTCCGGCAACGTCTCCCTTCAAACTCATTGCTATGCATCTGAGATATCAACTGAGAAATAACTGAGATATTAGAGCTCAAACTGATGCACTTTATATGTTAGTCATATCAGTAACACTTTAGTGTCCTTGTTACATGTGTTACTTGTACTTACCATAGTAATAACAGTAAATTATGCATAATTACATGCAACTAACCCTCAACCAAACCCTAACCCTATAGTAAGTTCATGTAGTTAATTAATATTACTCAGTGCTTAAATATATAATTACACTGTAACAATGACACCTTAAAATAAAGTGTAACCGTCATATGTGTGTGTGTGAGAGAGTGACTGTTGTCACGTTTAGTGTGACAACGAGTCAAACCCGCGGGGAGAGCTTCACACATGCTCATTACACGTCTCTCGGCTCAGCGGTGAAGTAAAAGCTAGCGTAATCTCCCACAGGAAAGCTCTGTGACTTCAGTCACGTCCACAAAAGTCCAGGAACGAGACATGTGAGCAATGGAAAACTGTGAGCGACCGTGAGCGTGTGAGTTTGAGCACGGTTACAGATTGACCCACGCTTTTCTGAGGATAAAGATTACTAAGAAAGACTGGTCAACAGAAAAACAAAAGGCTGAGATTTAGCACATGCCCTTAACAAAGTGTAGGGGTCACAATGTCATCAACAAATCCCATTCCAGACCCCGATCATGTGACTGACACACCAGATTAGAATAAAGCACCTGTCAAACACACCATAAACACATGCGCATAATCCTTATGATGCTCATTAACCATTAAACAGCCCGACTTTAATCACATCCCAGACAGCAACGCAGTGTCGGCCCAGATCCGGCCCACATCCGGCACGCGTGTTATCCACATGTACTGTACCGGATCTGGGCCGACACTGTGTTGCTGTCTGGAAAGGCAGATATAATAATTCAAAAATAGTGTGAAAACTGTTTTTAATGCATAAATGACAAATAAAGACATGAATCAGTTTTTCAGCAGGTAAAAGCAATGTTTATTGATAAGTGTCGCATTACAAAAGCGAAGTCTTGAATATGATTTATTATGCAGGTTAAGAGTAGTAAGACAAAGCAAGTGTAGAGAAACAAAATAGTTGCATGTTTATGATCCATATGGCCTTTAGAAATAAGAGAAGCGTCACTGGAATAAAATTCCATTTTCAATTATAATTTTTTTCCCCAAAATTATTATTATTTTGGTATAATGTGCAATCACTCACAATTTAGATCGTTTCAGGCTCCTCCTGAGACCCTAACACACCTAAAGTATGTAAAGCGCTTTGAGTGCCAAGGAAAGCGCTATATAAATGTAATGAATTATTATTATTATTATATAGTCAACTGTTAGTGTTATGATGACATCATCGGATCAGGTGACGTTCTAAACCTGACGTGATTGGCTCTGTTCTTTCTGAGGCACATTTACATACAATAACAAATAGAGTTGCCTGTGTGTTTGGGCTCTAAACATGATTTGTTCTCTGGATGGGTTTTAATCTGATTAGCTGCATAGGAACTAGTGGCAATAACAAGCTGAGTGCTTTTAGCAAGCTCTTCCTCGAGCCCGGTTTTCTTGAGGTTTTCTTTAACCGGCGAATCCGACCTCCTTATAGTAGCCGTCGATGTCACCGATGACGACGTCCATGACCTTCCTGAGCGCGCTCTGGCCCGCGGGGTCGAGCCCGGCCTTCTCCCCCAGCACCTTCACCAGCACCTCCGTGATCAGCTGAGAGAGAGAGACAGAGACAGAGAGAGAGAGACAGAGACAGAGAGTGTAGAGAGAGACAGAGAGAGAGAGCGTAGAGAGAGAGAGAGACAGAGAGAGAGACAGAGAGAGAGAGCGTAGAGAGAGAGAGAGATAGACCGAGAGAGAGAGAGGGGGGGGGGGGACAGAGAGAGAGAGAGAGAGCGTAGAGAGAGACCGAGAGAGAGAGAGAGAGGGGGGACAGAGAGAGAGAGAGCGTAGAGAGAGACCGAGAGAGAGAGAGAGAGGGGGGACAGAGAGAGAGAGAGCGTAGAGAGAGACCGAGAGAGAGAGAGAGTGAGTGTAGAGAGAGAGCGTAGAGAGAGACCGAGAGAGAGAGAGAGAGACCAAGAGAGAGAGAGAGCGTAGAGAGAGAGAGAGCGTAGAGAGAGACCGAGAGAGAGAGAGAGAGAGAGAGAATTTGAATTTCAAAATCCATTTATTACAAAATTTAAAACATTGTCCAGTCAATTAACACACTGTTAAAGTAGAATCAGAACAGACAAGACAACATTATCTTAAGAGGGATGCAAATGCAGCTCATCAATAATCTCACACAAACCCCCGTATTGCACCAAATGTGATGAAAAGAAACAAGATCATTCATGGCTTTAAAATATCGAAAATCAATTACAATTCTAGATTTCACCGAACTGAAAACCTGTGTCTCGTTCAGTTTTATGTTTCCTGGTATTATAAAGGCCAGTTTAGCTCGGCCTAGCAAAAAGTTTGAAAGTTGAAAGAGAGAGAGAGAGAGAGAGGAAGGTTGGCGTTTCATCTCACGAGAAACTCTTTCCGAGGGAAGGTGTGTGTGTGTGTGTGTGTGTGGCTCTAAGAATACACCAGATCCGTCAGCGGGCAAATGAAAGTGGGCTGCGTTTTCAAGCATCGTGGATTGTGTCCAGAACTGATGTGTGCTGTTTGAGTATTTTTAGTATGGTGTTTATAGTTTGGTATGGTGATGCTAGCTTGGCAACATGCTAATGTCAATGGCAAAATTTATTTTTATAAAATTAATGATCAGCATTTACAGTCGGTCACTTATGAGGGTTTAGTTCAGCTAGTTTTTACCTCTCTAAAGACGTTCTGCTCCAAAATATAATTGAATATTATAATATTAAAAATTAAATATTTTGTTTCATTTTCTTTCTGTTTTTGCAATGAAATAGCTTTTTTTATTTATAATTTAAATTTAAATACTATAATATATATATATATATATATTATAAGGTCAGCTACTAGTTGCGTTAGGATGCTGACAGTGTTCACTAACTGATCCCACAGATGAAGACCGTCAGTGTCAGTGAAGATGTCCTGCGTTACCCTGAAGTTGTTGAGGGCGATCTTGTGTGTTTTGGCGTGTGTGTTGGCCAGTGGTTTGAGGAGGGCAGCGTGATCCCCTTTGGCCTTCAGGAGTTGCCCCAGTTTCTCCAGGACGGTCGCCCCGTGGGCCGCCACCGCCGTGTTCCCCGCCAGATCCGCCTGAGAGATGCCCACGAACTTCGGGAAGAGCTTCTGTGTGTCCGGGTACTCCTTAAACAAGCTGAAGAGAGAGAGAACATTAGCCAGACCCGGGGACAACACACGTTCAGATGTGCGTGCGTGCGTGTGTGTGTGTGTGTGTGTGTGGAGTCAGGAACTAACCGGGTCAGAACCTCCCCCCCGTAACCCGTGTAATCGGCCTCCACGGCTCCCCAGCACTTCAGGACCAGCTCATGATCGGACATCGTCTGCGCGAGACAAGACAAGTTAAACACACACACACACACACCTGTCCTGAAGAACCATCCCAAGTGCTACACATCTACAGTTTGAGTTTATTTGACATGAAAGTTGCAATGCAACATTGAAACCATTCACACACAGAAAAGAAGTTTCACAAAACACACACACACATATATATCCATGTCTGTTAAGCCATCCTATCTAAAAACGACCTTATAAGGTCACTCTTATAAGGGGAGGTTATAGGGTATTGTGTGTGTATGAGTGTCTGTTTGACATTAGCCTCTTAAAATAGGTTCACTGTGCGTCACCAGACGGACAATACAAATTTTGAACAGACCTTATTGAGATTTATCAAAAAGTTTGAAATCTTGAGATATTGTTTTTGGTCACTTTTATTTTATTTTATTGTCACATATATATATATATATATATTTTTTGTCTTATGATTGTGGGCAGATCTTGGGCTTTGTTGTAAATAGTTACACACATAAAATGTTTAATAAATAAAGAATTTGCACCTTTTGTCTGCATTCAGCTTGTCTGATTGTTTGCATTGATCAAGGTAATGTGTTGAAACTGTTAATGTACATCTGAACGCCTGCAGTGATGTGAAACTCATCCATCAACTCAGTTTATAAGAGAATAAATCAGCGGCTTTTAACTCTTTCACTACTCTTTTCTTTATTTCTTTCTCAAACAAATTGTGCTCTTTCAAATTCAATTTGGATTTTTTTTTTGTGCGTGTTTTTCCTTCCATCGCAGACGTTCTCCCTTCTTCTGCAGGGACATTTATAATGAATTTTTAATGTTATGTTTTTAGTTTTTTTTACTGGTTTTCACTTTCCCAGCAAATTCTGTCACAAACTATAATTTTACTTTTGAGTTTAATCTTAACTTTGCTATTTTAAGTTTTATATGACTATTTTATCCTGTCTCAATGAATTCTGCGTGAAAACTACAATTTAACTTTTTAGTTTAACTTAAATGTACCCTTCTCAAACTAATTCTGCTATTGAATTCAATTTGAACTTTTATGTGCATTTTTCTTTCATTGTAAAAGTTTTCCTCTTGTAAATTATAAACTTCTGCATAAAAATGTAACTTTTTTTTTTTACTTTTCACTTTCTCATAAAATTCTGTAACAAACTAAAATTGTACTTTTGAGTTTAATTTAAACTAAAACTTAATCCTGTCTCAATGAATTCTGCTTGAACTAGTTTTAACTTTTAAATTTAACTTAAATTTACTCTTCTCAAATTGTGCTATTTTAATTCAATTTGGACTTATATGTGTGATGTTCTTTCATCTTTTGTAAAATAAAAACTTCTGCGTTGAAATTACATGTAATTTATACTTTTAATAATTTTTCAAATTCTGTAACAAACTATATATTTTAAGTTTTATCTGACATTGTCTCAATGAATTCTGCTTCAAAACTAAACATCTTAAGCTTAATTTTAACTTTTTAAATTATAGTTTACCCTCTCAATCAAATTCTACTACAAAAGAATAAAAAAAGTAGTATTATAATTTGAAATATCACATTTTGTTGCTTTTCAAAGCATTTTAAGTGTTAAAATAATGACAAATGCAGTCATTTACATCTTAACTTTTGCTCAAAGCATTATAAAGTCCAGTCAAGCTCTTACCGATATCAGCGTCCGCTTCTGAAGAGTGTGTGACTGCTTGTGTTTGGAAAACTCCCCAAATAAGCTCAGATTATCAGTTTTGCCCCACATTTACCTTTTATACTGCATCTTTGTGACATCACCACCCTCACCTGTCAATCACACTGTCCCTCTCCTTGTCTTGAAATGTTAAACACACCCCTCTAATTTCCCCACCAGAAAACACACACTCACTCTCTCTCTCTCTCTCTCTCTCTCTCACACACACACACACACACACACACACACACACACTCTCTCTCTCTCTCTCTCTCTCTCTCTCACACAGTCAGTCACACACACACACACACACACACACACACACACTCTCTCTCTCTCTCTTTCTCACACACACACTGGCTCTGCAACAGAAGCCGTTTGAGATGCTCTGATTCCGTCAGTGTGTTATTCCTCGAACACACACACATGCTCACCTGTGCAACACACACTACAGTCACTTTAAGAAGTCCTTCTGGGATCATGAAGAGAGTTGTTCCCTCAGTTCTTGCACAGCATCATCACTGAGCTCATGTAGTGGAAGAGCAGATGAGAAGCCTGAGGGCTTGATTGGGGCTTTATGTGTGTCTGGCTCAGGGAAAACAAAACAATGACCGGCACGTGTGCAAACAAACACAGGAAAACAGCACTTAACCTCAAGCATTTTATATATAAAATCTGAACAATAAACGCAGCACAACGCCATCACTTTATCGACATTGTCCATATCTGTCCTAGCACTCATTCTCTCTTCAGCAGTCTGCAGTCAGGTGTATTAATAGCATTTGTAGGGTTGTACAGTGTGTGTGTGTGTGTGTGTGTGTGTGTGTGTGTGTGTGTGTGTGTGTGTGTGTGTGTGTGTGTGTTTGTGTGTGTGTGTTTGGATAAGGGAAAAGCCTTTCCCCTCCATTCAGACCAGTTCAAAGACGGGTCAAGATCAGCAGCCACTGCCAAACTGCCCAAATTAAATGGCGAGTTAAACACATTAGCATTAATACATTAGCATTAACTCTGAACTTCAGACTCTTTCATGAGGTAAAGATTGTTAAATTGTAGTGGAAAAATCACCAAAAGTAAACCAGAGAAAGAATATGTGCTTCACTATGAGACAGTCTTCGGCAACTCTCACACCTTTCATTAGTCCGACAGTTTAGGGGGATTTAATGATAATGACTCTTGTGTTTAACTGACAGACCCACTCAATGTCGCTGGACTACATTGTTTTTGACTGGATTGTAGCGCCATCTAGAGGATGAAACTGTTGATGTGCTTCACAAAGACGTCAGTTTGTGTGTTTAGTGATGCACCTCTACAAGGATAATCAGGGGGCTTCGCTCATGAATATTTAAATATTCAAATATTCAATTAAATATTAAATATTCAAAATTTGGCCGGAAATTGTTGCGTGAGAAACAGTGTCTTATTTTGCACGCAGATACTGGTCAGCTCAACCAAAAACCTTTGAAAGCTAAACACATTTTGTTTTTTGAAAAATGTTTGAAGGTTTTTGGCTTTTAGCATGAATATGTACTGTTATTTATAAGCTAGTGTGCTTCAAAACCAATGACAAAATTCACATTTAGAAGATATAAGCGTTCAAAACTTACATACTCTCACTTCCGCCAAATATGGATCAACGATTTTGATGACATCACTCTGCACTTCAGCTTCTCATAAGATTTTCTGTCCAATCAAATGCTCTATAGAATCTAAAGCCCCGCCCCCCTACATTAGACGCTGGAGCTGCTGCTGAAATCGGTCACTTGTTCACACATTTGTTATTTTCTACATGATGAATGGCAAGTAGTGCACTGTATATGGGATAGGGAATGATTCAGACAGTGTAAATATGCTTTATGTAGAGGCGAATGAAGTCTGGTTTCACATTAGTGTCATCGAACCGCCGCAGCTCCGGTCCAGAGACACGATACACAGAGCGGATCATATGATCGAGTCGCCGCAGACTAGAAAACTTATCAGACTATAATGTGAATTCAACACAGAATGCTGTATTTTAAAGCAACATGGAGGAGATTAGAAGGAGAAACGGTTAGAGATCAGGAGGAAACTGCGGCTTTATCGAACTCAATGGCTCTGAGCTGTGATATAAACTAAACGCTATTGGCTAATAAAATAAAATAAAAGGGGGTGGGGCTGTTCGACATGTCTGTCTTCCTGTTTCAGAGGAAATTATATCAACACATTTGTAGTAAGGCACTTCAGTGGGCCTTTAAATAAACTTTTTGCGTTTTCTGACAGAATAAAGGTCTCTCCAAAAACATTAATCCATAATATGCCATGAATAATCAAATATTTTCGCCAAAAATATTTCCGGAAATATAAAATGTAAATAATGAATCATTATATTTTCAAAATGTTATTTATATATACAAATATATATAATAATAAGCAAGCGGTTGATTTGTCAGGACTTTTATTTTGGCGGGTCGTGCAGCGAAAGTGACCGTTCGTCGACTCTAGTTATTCCAGCTTCACTGTCGAGGGGCCATTTTTCTGTGTCCGGATCCCGGTTCCGCTCGTTTCTCTCCTTAAAACCGCTTTTAACACCGAACAATAACGGATATCACCGGCAAACGAGTCTCGAACATTAACTGCACTCGTCGCGGGGAAGAAAACGGCAGATAAAGCGGGAGTTTCCGTGTGTTGTCCATCATGAATCCTGAATAGTAAGTTTGTGTGAAGAAAAAAAAAAAAAAGCGCTGATGACACATCAAACACATGAACGCGCACTCGTCACCTGCTTTATTAACATTCACAGAAACCATGGCAATGTTAACTAAACAAAATATTAAAGTGAACTAAATGCTGACTTTATATTTCAGGATTAATTTGTTTTGTATCACAACTAATGCTCTTCTTGTTCAAGCAGATCAAACAACCGGGAGCCGTTTCGATTTGGTTTAAAACATATTATTATAAATAAATATGTTTATGGCTAGTTATGAGTAGTAATACTTGTAATAAGGATGTATAACATAACTGTCGGGTTGTTTCCGACACACTCGAGTGCCACGTCGTTATGAAACCGATAAGTAAAGAATGAAACTGAAGAAATTATCTACGCAATGACACGTCAGATCATGTTAATAATGAAATAAATCATCCTCGGGCTGATCAAACTGCTGTCAGGAAGTGGATCAGGGACTGTGATGTTGAAATGTGATCCTGGGCCTGAACTTACTGACAGTGTGACATGTTGAGTTTTGTTTCAGGGGCTGATGGGTAATTAAATCACCTGTTGCCACACCACTCTGTCAAAGTCTGTGGATTTACCATGGTAAAGTGATGGTAATACAATGATAATGAAGAATGTGAATCTGGAAACCTGTCCGGATCATAATTCACATCGAAATCAGGAGAAGTTTTGCTTCATGACGTTATTTCCGCACAGTTTTCTTGGGATTATTTGGGAGTAGAGATGAGGTGTTCCTCCTTTTATCTCCATCATTTCCCTCGTCAGATTCATTTCGCTCATGTGTAACGTTGAGACATGACACACACACACACACACGTGTTGCGTAACATAACTCCCAGTTCCACGTCACACATGACAACTGACCAGAAGTGATTACTGATAGATGTTATAATCTTCTCTCTGTCTCTCTCTCTCTCTCTCTCAGCGATTACCTGTTCAAACTCCTGCTGATCGGAGACTCGGGCGTCGGGAAGTCCTGCCTTCTGCTGCGTTTCGCTGTGAGTTATTAGCCTGCCATCGAGATACTGCTCACACACACACACACACACACACACACACACACAGATAGTGGCTCTTATTGCACCGGTGATTTGACTGTCAAAGAGCTTCATGGTAAAGGTGAAGGGTGCATGTCTTCGGCCTGACTGGGCCGGGAGGGGCGGCACTTCCAGTTTACCTGGTTTATCTTTTCAAATCTATTCAATAGCTGTGTTTCCACCCACCTATGTTTATGCGCATTTTAGGATGGAAACTCCTAGATGCGCATAAAGTAAAAAATTGGTTATAGAAAAAATATATTTTTTAAATTGTATCCGATAATCAGACACGAGCTGCGATGGAAACACATTCGCTGAATTAATCCCTCGATGCTCAACAAACTCACGTGACTTTGCCTCAGAAGAGGCTGCGATTGGATGACTGGACTAACCAGCGGACCAATCGCATCACAGCATCTCAGACGTTGGTTTGATGGCTCTGAAATGCCCGAGTCAAATTTGGTTTAGTTCCTCCAGAAGCGCCTCGCATGATTGTTCACAGACACCAGCATCTGAACGACAGAGTGTATTAAAAGAGCCACAGTTTCTTTCACGATTGCAGCAACTTCCTTTTTTATAAGGGATGGAACGATTTGAACATTTTGTCCGATACCGGTAACCAATAATTCTTTATATTTGACAGCCGATAACCGATATATTGGCTAGGGCTGAACGATACATCGAATTTTCATCGTCATCGCGATATGAACTCGCGCGATGAACACATCGCAACCGACAGCCTGACACGATGAATAATGCCTGGTGATTACAAGATTTTTGTGTCTGTTATGATAGTCACGGTGTCAGATTACACGATTTTGACTCCTAAAATCTTGTCGTGTCGTGACTCGTGGACAAGAAACATGTCAGATTACACGTTGGTTTCCGACCAGTCATCGCGTGCCGTTACACGCACACATTCACTCGCACGCACACACACACACACGCTCACACACACACACACACACTGAGTCCCTTGCTCGCTCACTCGCACACACTCGCACGCACGCACACACACACTCTCACTGTCCCTCGCTCACTCACTCGCGCACACACACACACGCTCACACACACACTGAGTCCCTTGCTCACTCACTCGCACACACACTCGCTCACTCGCACACACACACACACTCACTGTCCCTCGCTCACTCGCACGCACACACACACACACACACACTCACTGTCCCTCGCTCACTCACTCGCGCGCACACACACACACACACACACACACACACACACACACACACACACACACACTGAGTCCCTTGCTCACTCACTCACTTGCGCTCACTCGCACGCACACACACACACACACACACACACACACTCACTGTCCCTCGCTCACACACACACACACACACACACACACTCGCACACACACACACTGGCGCACACACACTCTCGCTCACATACTCACTCACTCTTGATGGAACCCGTCGTGGAGGACTTAAAAAATGTAGCATGATAATCTTTATGTCGTGAAGCATCGCAGACACGACGTAGGTTGTCGCCCACTATGACACACTATACGAGATGACGCGATCGAATCTTGCGTCCCAACGCCCGTTGTCGTTTACGAATCCCCACGACACCCTACGTCAAACGGATCGTGCCAAAATCGCGCTAAAATCGTGTAATCTGAACCAGGCAGGTAAACGTTTGACCTATCACGCAAAGAACCCATTAAAGCACTAAGACATGGCAACAGTATAGCTAACATTCACATTTGAATATTTATCGCAAGTCATATCGTCATCGCAATATTAAACAATGTTATCGCACATCGCAACTTTTCCTCATATCGTGCAGCCCTAATATTGGCAGATAAATCTAAATCCAAATTTTTCTGTACATTTTGAGAGCCTTATAATCTTCAGCAGCCGATATGCCAGACTTGCGCTGCACATGTTGCACTTTACTGTGTTTTCCTTTTTTGAAGTGATTCCAATCATATTTCAAGCAATTTAAAACCATCATGTTGAACAGTGCGCGTCTGAAGTGTCTCAGCTGAAGGACATGTAAGGGTTAATGCCCAACGAGGTGTCCGTTGTCAAGTATTAATGGAGGACGGCGAGGCGTGAACCGTCCGACGCGCAGCGGAAGTCCATATATACCTGACAGTGGACACCTCGAAGGGCATTAACCCGCCTATACCATGGTCACTTGCCAAATAACACATTTTTAAAACATTAGTTTATATTTTAATTAGTTTTACAATCAAAATCGAAAGTTTTTACAAACAATAACTGGGTTTCCCTGGTTACGCCTGATGGTTTATTTAGCAACCGGAGATATTTATAGTCCGCTCAGCTCGTAGAACCCTTCAGTTTACTGCCTGTTGCTATGGTTACTCACAGCTGATGTAGCCAGCGCATTTATTTATTAATTTCGAGCGGTAAACAGTCAGTTTAACCAGAACTCCTTTACTAGGTGTCCTCTATCACTTTTTAATGGACACCCTGCAGCCAATCAGAATCGAGTATTCACCCAGACCATGGTATAAAATCCATTAATTAATTATCCTAATTTTCTTATCAGGCTGATAACGATAACATTATAAATGAACACATCTGCTGATAGCGATATGGTGGCCGATATATTGCGCATCCCTAATGTTTATTACAGATATTGTGTGCCAGTTTCCCAGGAAGTGATGATTTTTGTTCTCTTGAACACGAGATGGAAACGCTGCTTTATTATCACATGTTTTATGTGATATTCCATTTTAATTTCGCAACTTTGAATGGAAAAAACTGGTGTGAGAGAAACCTTGAGTTGTGTTGTTGAGTGTGCTCTTCTTTTGAATTTAACATTTCATTTAATATTCAACAATATTATTGATCTGCCTGCATTGACACTATTATGAGCTGGACGATGACATCACGGTTTTCTCCAGAGCAGCTATATATATATATATATATATATATGAATGAACTAAATGAATAACTTTTCTACAACAAAAATGAACCATCACTGAACTCACTTAAGCTGGACTGTGACGCTATTTTCTTCTAGAAACAAACTATTATTTAGCTGTTATCTCTGTAAAGCTGCTTTGAAGCTGAATCTGTATTGTTTGAAGTGCTGTATAATTAAAGGTGCCGTGACTCTCCTCAGGACGACACGTACACGGAGAGCTACATCAGCACGATCGGGGTGGACTTCAAGATCCGGACGATAGAACTGGACGGGAAGACCATCAAACTACAGATCGTAAGAGCTCACTTTCACGGCTCACACACACACACTCTCCGCCTCTCGTCACACAAGCTCGACTTCATGCGTTCGTAACGCAACGCAAGCACACGTCACATTCCCAGCATGCACCTCACACTGACACACGTTTGAGTTTCAGCGCTGCCGGAAGACTCGTTAATCACACGAGCTTGAGATGTTCTAATGGTTTCGTAAGAATCTCTTCTGCATTTATTTGATCAGAAATACAGTCAAAACAGTGAAATATTAGTATAATTTGAAATTTGAGTTTTCTATGTGAATAAATTGTTAAACTGAACTGTAATGATCATTCAGAAATCACTCTAATATGAGGATTTCTGATCATTATCAGTGTTGAACACAGTTGTGCTGCTTGATATGAGTGTGTGTGTGTTTGTTGTGTTAACAGTGGGACACCGCAGGTCAGGAGCGATTCCGCACCATCACATCCAGCTACTACAGAGGAGCTCACGGGATCATCGTCGTTTACGACGTCACGGATCAGGTGACCAAACAGTCCTTGAGTATGAGCGTTTCTGTGTGTGTTTCTGTGTGTGTGAGCGTTTCTGTGTGTGTTTCTGAAGCGTTCCTGTATGTGTGAGTGTTTCTGAAGCATTCCTGTGTGTGTGTGTGTGTGTGTGTGTGTGTGTGAGTGCTGTTATAATGGCATGTGTTTCCTCAGGAGTCCTTCAATAACGTCAAACAGTGGCTTCAGGAGATCGATCGCTACGCCAGTGAAAACGTCAACAAGCTCCTGGTGGGGAACAAGTGTGATCTGACCACTAAGAAACTTGTGGAATACACCGCAGCGAAGGTACAGGGTCCCCAGCAGAGTCACAGCACTATACACACTATAACCAGCACTACACACACCATACACACTATAACCAGCACTATACACACTATAACCATCACTATACACACTATAACCATCACTATACACACTATAACCAGCACTATACACACTATAACCATCACTATACACACTATAACCATCACTATACACACTATAACCATCACTATACACACTATAACCATCACTATACACACTATAACCAGCACTACACACACCATACACACTATAACCAGCACTATACACACTATAACCAGCACTATACACACTATAATCAACACTATAATCAACACTACACACACTATAATCAACACTATACACACTATAACCATCACTATACACACTATAACCAGCACTATACACACTATAACCATCACTATACACACTATAACCAGCACTACACACACCATACACACTATAACCAGCACTACACACACTATAACCAGCACTATACACACTATAACCAGCACTATACACACTATAACCAGCACTACACACACTATAACCAGCACTACACACACCATACACACTATAACCAGCACTACACACACTATAACCAGCACTACACACACTATAACCAGCACTATACACACTATAACCAGCACTATACACACTATAACCATCACTATACACACTATAACCATCACTATACACACTATAACCAGCACTACACACACCATACACACTATAACCAGCACTATACACACTATAACCAGCACTATACACACTATAATCAACACTATAATCAACACTACACACACTATAATCAACACTATACACACTATAACCAGCACTATACACACTATAACCATCACTATACACACTATAACCAGCACTACACACACCATACACACTATAACCAGCACTACACACACTATAACCAGCACTATACACACTATAATCAACACTATACACACTATAACCATCACTATACACACTATAACCATCGCTATACACACTATAACCAGCACTATACACACTATAACCAGCACTATACACACTATAACCATCACTATACACACTATAACCATCACTATACACACTATAACCATCACTATACACACTATAACCAGCACTACACACACCATACACACTATAACCAGCACTACACACACTATAACCAGCACTATACACACTATAATCAACACTATACACACTATAACCATCACTATACACACTATAACCATCACTATACACACTATAACCAGCACTATACACACTATAACCATCACTATACACACTATAACCATCACTATACACACTATAACCAGCACTACACACACCATACACACTATAACCAGCACTATACACACTATAACCAGCACTATACACACTATAATCAACACTACACACACTATAATCAACACTATACACACTATAACCAGCACTATACACACTATAACCAACACTACACACACCATACACACTATAACCAGCACTATACACACTATAACCAGCACTATACACACTATAATCAACACTATACACACCATACACACTATAACCAGCACTATACACACTATACACACTATAATCAACACTATACACACTATAATCAACACTATACACACTTTAATCAACACTATACACACTTTAATCAACACTATACGACCGTTAGCAGAGCAACCCGGGAAACCGCCGGATTAATAATTTACACAACTAACACTTATTTACATTGACTTCTTATTAGTTATTAAATAAATAATCATTTAAAAATCAATATATATCTTTTTTTAACTTTCCTGGTTGAAAGCAGAAAAACTGGCTTATTAATAATTTCAATACTGAACAGGTATTTACATGATCAGTCATTACTAAATAAATAATAGTTTATGGATAATGCATTTTATTTCAAACTTTTCCTGTTTGCAGCCCAAAAGACTGGCTGATTATCAATTTCAAAAATTAACTATTGAATTTGTATTTAATATTGATTAGTTAATCATTTATAAATAATGTTGTTTTTTACTTTTCCTGGTTGCAGCCAAAAAGACTGGCTGATTAATCATTTAAATGGGTGTTAATTATAAAAAAAAAATGTATTGATAATTATTTATTCATTTATTCATTATAAATCTTTCCTGATTGCAAATTGAAATTATTTAATCACTATTAATTATTAAATAATGAATAAATAGTTACAATTTAAAATATTATATTTCTTTTGTTGATTCTACACTCATTTCAATTTGTAATGTGAAGTAAATATAAATATAAATGTAATACAGAAAACGGCATAACATTTATTAATGATGTTTTAAATTTACAGTAAAAAAAAAAAAAATATATATATATATATATATAGTGTATTAAATTGGAATACTTAAATGTATAATATATTCTAGACAATATTAAAGCTGTAGATCAATCTGTTGTTGTCCCGTTCAGGAGTTTGCGGACTCCCTCGGCATCCCGTTCCTGGAGACGAGTGCGAAGAGCTCCAGTAACGTGGAGCAGGCCTTCATGACCATGGCAGCGGAGATCAAGAAGAGGATGGGCCCCGGGGCCACGGCTGGAGGACCCGACAAATCCAACGTCAAGATCCAGAGCACGCCGGTCAAGGCCTCCAGCGGAGGGTGCTGCTGAGAACCAGACCGCTCAAACACAAGACCACAGTAACGTTACACCACACAGCTGAGTTGCCACAGAGAGAGAGAGAGAGAGAGAGAGTGTGTGTGTATGAGTGAGTGTGAGAGAGAGAGAGTGTGTGTGTGAGAGAGAGAGAGAGAGAGAGAGTTACGACAGAGAGAGAGAGTGTATGAGAGAGAGAGACAGAGTGAGAGTGTGTGAGGCAGAGAGAAAGAGAGAGAGACTCTGGTTGTGTGTGTGTATGAGAGAGACTGAGTGTGTGTGTGTGTGTGTGTGAGAGAGAGAGAGACTGTGTGTGTGTGTGTGTGTGTGTGTGTGTGTGTGTGTGTGTGTGTGTGTGTGTGTGTGTGTGTGTGTGTGTGTGTGTGTGTGTGTGTGTGTGTGTGTGTGTGTGTGTGTGTGTGTGTGTGTGTGTGTGTGTGTGTGTGTGAGACTGTGTGTGTGAGACTGTGTGTGTGAGACTGTGTGTGTGAGACTGTGTGTGTGTGTGTGTGTGTGTGTGTGAGAGAGAGAGACTGTGAGTGACTGTGTGTGCGAGTGACTGTGTGTGTGTGAGACTGTGTGTGTGAGACTGTGTGTGTGTGTGAGAATATCAATGAGAAACAGAGTAAGAAAGGATCAGATGAAACCGCCTGACACTGAATGCCGCATGCACATCGCTGCATGACCAGACAAACACGTCTCCTAAACCCAGCGAGCGTCCCGTCTTCTGCTGGAGGAACATCTCAAACTCCCTGCGCTCATTTCCTCAAGCATCCGAGAGTCTCCTGCGCGCTCAGAGGAAACACACCTCGATCTGGCCTTGACCTTCCTCTCGGGGACTCTGGAGGAAGCCGTGGACTGTGATGTCATAGCTGACCTCTGATCAGTGGGTTCCGTTACTATGGCTCCCGGTGTGGTTGCCCCGGCGACCTCTCCTTCAACCGCTGCCTTCTCTCTGCTTTTGGTGGACCGTTGGTTTTTTCCCTGATTTTTTTTTTTTTGTATTTTATTTTTTATTTGTGATCTTCATCATTTCAAGATACCGGTCGTCTGAGCGCGACGCTTGTTCAAACGCATCGTCATTGTGTGTTTGTCGTTTGCCGCGATTCTAACAGCATTATCATCCTGTGCAATTCTGTGTAACAATACTTTGGAAAACAAGAACCATATCCTCGTAGTTTAAACGTCAATGTTATGAATTGGTTCCGTCTCTTCATCAGTTTTGACGCTTACACACACACACACACACACGTATATTATGTATATCCTGTATATTGGACTCAACATTTGTTTACTGACAGCACAACAGCAGCGTCACTGTAATAGAGATGCAGATTTATGTATGAGTGCGAGTGACTGATAAACAGGAAATGACATCACAATAGTTAAAGCAACTTGCTCATGTAATTTTTTCTGTTTTCGGGGGGGAAATATGGTCTTTTTCTCCTCTATTTCTATTTTCTTTTATGTCACACAATGTTTAAATAAACTATGAAGGAAAAGTTTAATAAAAATGGTTTTAACTGGAATGTTTCATGTGTTTCATCATAAACCAAACGAGCCAGTCACGTGATCCTAGTGGTGAGCATCACATGATCTTATTAGTCAGATCTGACAGACGCTACCGTTTCTAAAGCTTAGGGTCAATGAGATTATTTCTTCAAAAGAAATTAATACTTTTATTCAGAAAGGATGCATTAAATTGATCAAAAATAACAGAAAAGACATTTATAATGTTACAATGAATTAATTTATATTCATCAATGAATCCTGAATAAAAGTATCACTGTTTCCACACACATATGAAGCAGCACAACTGTTTTCAACACTGATAATCATAAATGTTTCTTGAGCAGCAATTTATCATATTAGAGTGATTTCTGAAGGATCATGTGACCCTGAAGACTGGAGTGATGATGCTTGGATCACAGGAATAAATTACATTTTAACAAATATTCACATAGAAAACACTTATTTTAAATTGTAATAATATTTCGTAATATTACAGATTTTTTGTATTTTTAATCAAATAAATGCAGCCTTGGTGAGAATGAAACTTAATTCAGCTTTGATCACCGGCGTAAATTACATTTTACAGTATATTACATTATAGAGCTGCACAATTCTGGATGAATTAAGAATCACACGATTTAATAAAGATCATGATTCTCCCACTATTCTGAATAGACAACTAAACACAATAACGTGTAATTGACCAGAGGCTCTGACAAAATGTTATTTTCTGCAGCTGTTTTTGTAATGGTCACTTGTCGCCACCTACTGGTGTAACGATGTAATTGATACAATCGTTATTTGATGCATCAAGTTTCGATCAGAAGGCGATTCACTCTATTTTGATCGCTCTCATAGACATCAGTGTTTATATCTGAACTACAAACTTTTTTTTATGAGAGAAATAATGATATCGTGTTGCTGAAAAGCTGTTCAATACATGATAACGGCTCTCTCTGGATCAGTGCCAACGCAGATCTGGATAGTCACTGTGATCTACACAGGCGAAACACCTTTATGAAAATTAACCATGATTTTGTTATAGTAAAAGTGTAGTAACCATGTGTTTTTTGTCGGATTGATTACCGTTTGTATAACCACAGTTTTACTACAAATACCATTGTTAAACTATGGTTAGTGTAGAAAACCGTGGTAAATTTGTGGTTATCACGATTTAACTACACCCACTAAGCAAAATGATGTCCGAAAGACGTCTTTTCAATGTCTTTGTTACAAAAATCGGACGTTGAAATGTCGTCCACTGAGGAGCCAGAATGAAAGTTTTTATGACGTCTTTTTTTGACGTGTTCTGGACGTCCGATATAGACGTTCATCGAACCTTCGTACAAGGTTAAAACTAGTTCATATGTGGGCATTGTGGACATATTTCAACATCATTTATGGTCTCATTTAGACATAATTACTTTGACTATTGCTGTCAGATGATCTTAGTGAGAATTAACAGAGGTTTAGATGTTGATATTTGTTTAATTTGAAGTGTCACCATTGTGGTGATCAGTGTTTGCTTTAGTTGGGCTCTTGGTCCCCTTTCTTTATACTGTAACTTTCCTTTGACTGCTGTAACAGTGTGTTTGTGTAACACAATTGTTGTGGCAGAGAAAGCCTAGAAAAAGTTTGAGGTGTTATCAGCTCAATGTTGATGATGAGATAATCATCACAAAATGGGCATCTAATATTGTTTAAAGTTTTATGTTTATATCTGGCATTCATAACCACCAACCTTGTGGAACTGCATTATTGGTGCCAAAAGCATTAAAATGATCACTTATTTGAAGATGTATAAATAGCATGTGCTCAACAGCATGATGTTTTGAGTAAATGTATCATATAGTCACACACAGACATCAAGATTGTGCATATGATTCACAACAATGGTGACAATTTAAAAAAAAAAAGCTTCATGCTGCAATGCATGATGGGTAGCTTTCGTAGTACAAAACTCATCCTTAATTCCCAAGCTTTTTTGTTTTGATTGTCACCGTTGTTGTGATTCATATCCAAAATCTTGATGTCTTTGTGTGACTATATGATACATTTGCTCAAAACATGTGCACATGCTTTTTATCCACCTTCAAATAAGTGATCATTTTAATGCTTTTGGCACCAATAATGCAGTTCCACAAGGTTGGTGGTTATGAATGCCAAATATAAACACAAAATTTTAAACACAATATTAAAGGCCCATTTTGTGATGATATCATCAACATTGAGCTTTTTCTAGGTTTTCTCTGCCACAACAATTGTGTTACACAAACATACTGTTACAGCAGTCAAAGAAAAGTTAAAGTATAAAGAAAGGGGACCAAGAGCCCAACTAAAGCAAACACTGATCACCACAATGGTGACACTTCAAATTAAACAAATATCAACATCTAAACCTCTGTTAATTCTCACTAAGATCATCTGACAGCAATAGTCAAAGTAATTATGTCTAAATGAGACCATAAATGATGTTGAAATATGTCCACAATGGCCACATTTGAACTAGTTTTTAACCTTGTACGAAGGTTCGATGAACGTCTATATCGGACGTGCAGAACACGTCAAAAAAAGACATCATAAAAACTTTCATTCTGGCTCCTCAGTGGACGTCATTTCAACGTCCGATTTTTGTAACAAAGACATTGAAAAGACGTCTTTCGGACATCATTTTGCTTAGTGGGCAATAACCATGTTTTTTTGTTGTTTTTTTGTAGTAAAACGATGGTTATTTTTCATAAGGGCGTTGCCATTTAGGAATAAGATCACGTGGGTGTTTGAATCGAGATCTTATATTAATGATTAATCGTGCAGCTCTATTATAATAGAAAAGTTATTTTAAATTGTAATAATATTTCACAATATTATGGTACTTTTTAATATATTTTAGATCAAATAAATGCAGCCTTGGTGAGCAGAAGATACTCATTTAAAAAAATAAAAATAAATTACCAAGCCCAACAACTCCCAAGTTCAGTAAGTATTTTCATGGTCTTTTCTTACAAACAAAATGCATTAAAAAAAGAAGTCAGAAAACATAGTAGGCAAAACTCAAGAGAATATGACGAAAACAAGAACAAGAAAACTCAGGAGAAACAGCGTTAACATATTCATTGGCGGACAAAGGAGAAGAATGAAAGTCAGGGCTTAAATACATGAGGAATGTAATCATGAAGGGAAACAGGTGTGAGAAGCTAGTTAACAATCAAGGAAATGAACAAAGCAGGTAAAACAGAACACACACACACACGTTACAGTAGTGAGACACCGCTAAGAAACTGCGGTAAAATCCCTCAATGAAAGTGAAGCGGCACGCTTACATGCCTGAACTGGGACATCTGCACGCCTCCACACACACTCCATCTGTCCTCGCCGGGCCTCAGGGGTCAGAGGTCAGGGTCAAGGACAATGCCGATCCAGATCCTTTGTTTGGTTGTGTGTTGCTGGGAGACAGAGGGTCGTGGGTCTGACGGCGGGAGGCGTGTGTGTGTGTGTGTGTGTGTGTGTGTGTGTGTGTGTGTGACAGCTGGAGGAGGAACAACAGTGTGAGGAACGACAGACTGTTTGCATTCAAACACGGATGATATAGTTAGTTAATCATCAAATGATCGTGCAAACAATGATAGTGTGCTTTATTCTTGGCCATCATCTGCTGCTCTCATTCAGTGTACAGTAAATCTGGGGTCTTTTTCTGCAAGCATCCCAGGATATCAGAAGCACTCTGAAATGTTGATCTGAAGATGAAGGTTGTGTGTGTCTGATGTGGTGACTGAGGTGTCAGCTGCTTTATCTTCCTCTTGTTCAGGCCATCTGGAGAACATGAACCGAATGAAGGAGAAGACGACCTCCAGGACCATTCGTCATCAGGTGGAAATATGCCTGAACATTCTGACACACAAAGAGTCGAGACTCGTGTTCACATCGACGTAAACCGAGAGTCACCCTGGTTATAACACTGCTGATATTTGACAAATTTGGGTCTTTCATAGTTTATGAGACTTAAAATGTATGCTTAAAATTTAAATATTCACTGTCAGATACAACAGTAAAAAAATAAATAATAATAAAATATTTATTTAATATTATTAATAATAAAAAATAATATTACACATTTAAAATATGACATTTACACAGTATTAACACATGGACATTTACACACAAAAGTATATAGCAGCCTTTTACATTTTTTGGAAGGGGTGTTGGGGTCCCTCGCATGATGATGAAGATCATATTTGGGGGGTGTGGCTCCTAAAAAGTTGAAAAAGCATATAATTTGAGAAATGTCTGAATTGAGATCTCATACTGATTGCAGACTTTCATAAACTGGCAAATCCGAGAATAGTTGAGAATGTTTTCTGAAACTTCTCTGTTTGATCTCTAGTTTCTGCTGTCTATGAGAAAGTGCACATAAACTTGAGTTACAATACGAAATAGCTATATTTAGCTCGATTCTTTTCTGAAGTGCTCGTGTCGTGAATACTTCGCATATTTGCGGCTTTTCCACGGGAGCGCGGAGAGCGAGGTCACGTTCATTGACATATGCAGACAGGAATGAGGGAGGGAGGGGGGTGGGGGGCAGACATCTGTAGCTTTGCTAAGTCGTCTGATTCATTTCTGTGAATCGATTCGCTCGAGCGATTCATTTCAATGATCACGATCATTTACGCGATCACGTTAGGTAAAAAAACAACAAAAACAACTCGCGTTTAATTTTTTAATTTTTTAAACTTAAATTTTTAAGTTTATTTTCTTGTTTTATAGGAAAATCATTAGTGTTGACATTATTATTATTTTTATATATAATTATGTTTACTGAATTTTGATTATAATACAAATATAACAAGACATCACAAATAAATAACTACAATAAAATAAAATAAAATAAAATAAAGGAACACCAATATCTTAGATTTGTGTATTAAACAGGACTACACCATAATAAAAACAGATTAGAGAATGAAAACAAAACAATAACATATTTCAAAAAGATGCAGAAGAGGACCAAGATTTACTGTCCAGAGAGTTATACATGTTATACAATATTATATGTAATATATAGGGCGAAGATGAGTTTCCAAATAGTTCAGAAATGGGGTCCAGACTTTATAAAACTGGCATGTTTTTTTTATGTAATGCATAGGTAAGACACTCCAGGTGAAAATCAACTCCAAATAGCCGTATAGTGTTGACATTATTAGTAGCTACTAGCTAATGCTACTTTCCCTTAAGAAAATTATGGTTTTACTACAAATAAAACAAAAACATTATTGCATTTGCTATATGCTATTTAAACCATGGTATCCACAAATTAACCATGGTTGTGCTACACTAACCATAGTTTAACCATGGTATTTGTAATAAAACTGGAGGGGACATGGTTACTAATTTTCGTAAGGGTATTTAATTTTTTTTTATAAAGGATTTATCTTGCTTGTCAATTGTAAAATACCTGTACTAGGCTAATAAACTATATAATTTATTAGCGCATCCCTTCGAGCAGCAAAAGCGTTTCTTGAGTCGGGTGGACTGAATCATTCAAAAGAACCGATTCGGATGAACGACTCATTCATCAGTCGACATCTGCGAGGCTTACGTCACTCGTGAAGACTCCGCTCGCGGGTTTCTCGGAGGCGGAATAGACTCGTCCCCGCGTCGGTCGGAACGAGTGACTTCACGAGCTTCGCGTTATAACGCCGAACACGATCGCGCGAGCCGAAGCGGACGCACGCGACTGAAAGAGTGAAGGGTTTACACTAGTCCGATGAGCAGCTGGAAGTCCTCGCTTGACCTGCGTGTGGTGAGTTCACACGAACCAGTTCAGTTCACTCGCGAGTCTCATGAAGCGCTCAAAACATAGTTAATCGTAAAGGTCATTTTCTTTAAAAAAAAAAATAGGAAAAAAATGAGAGCAAATGTAAATGGTTCGATTTAAAGGTCAAACATTTTTCTTAAAAGAAAAAAAAAGTAGAACAAGGGTAAATGCTCGGATTTAAAGGTCAAAACTTGTGTTTTATATGACTGTACGGTATGTTATTTATTTTCGGAGTTGTAATGTATTGAAGGTCTAACTAGTTTTGGATTGTCTTGAAAGCAGTAGTAAAACAGTAGGATTATTTAAAGCTCCTGAATCACTGAAACTCGAGCCGTTGTGCAGAATGCACTGGAGTTAGCGATGGTCTCGGTGGGTTAATCATGCCGTCAATCACGTTTCAGATGGGCCTGTTGTATTCTCATTACTTGTCGGTTTACTTGAAAATGTAAAAGACAAGCTTTCATTTCACTGCGCCAGCTGAGGTTTCACTTTGAGCTGATATAATGTGGGCGTGCAGCGCTAAATGTCACGGGTTCACTTCACTGTCATCAGTTAAACAACTTCAACTTCCAGGTTTGCTGTGAAATAATGCATTCGCGTGAATATCCACGCTTTTACCAGACGCGAAGTAGATTCACGTTCCTGCACATACTGTCAACTTCTTATATTAGGCTATGACATCACGTGTACACGATTATGTCGTCACTCGCAATAAAGAACGAACGAGATTCAAACATAAACGTTTGGATTTAGAATTCTAGAATTCTAAACGCTTTTAGAACGCGGGCTGACTGAGTGTGACTAGTTTGGGCTCAAACTTTTCACCATAACTACCAGCCACTCAGCTGCTGTGAGGAAGTGACGCGACTTTAAAGCAAGAGCTCTGATTTACAGTAAACCTCCGAGTCCAGGCTGAGAAGAGTCATGTGTGTATCAGGAGGTTTTCTGCGATGGATGTTGAGTAAGAGGAAAGTACGCTGTGTTTGGCTATTCTGTAAAGAGCAATCCTATTTTTCTCATTTGTTTTCATCTAAGAAACAAAAATTGATTTGTGACCAAAATGTTCAATATGTAGGCCTACGCTGCGATATGCATATATGTGTATGCTACTGTATTTGAACAAATAATTCAGTTCATTTATAATTATTTTATTAATAAAATATGTAAAATGTTGCTATAGGAAATGTTTAAAATATAAAAAATACTTTTTAAAATAAAATAAATACTGTCATTGTCATAGCTACACTCAATTAAATTGAATAATTAAGATATTATTTATTTATTTCACATTTAATTTTATTATTATTTACTTTTATTTTATTTTTAATTCAATGTTACTATAGAAAACATTTCAATAAAAATAAAATATACATTTTAAAATAAATGATTTTTCAATACACATTGCCATTTTGATACATTAAATTTTATTCATGAAATGTACGAAGATATTAATAATAACTAACACAGAATCTGTTCATTTTAACTAAATTTTTTAATTTTATTACATTTATTTGTGTTGCTTTTTACATAAGTCAAATATTTTACTATAGAAAACATTAAAAACAAAAAATTCACATTTTAGTAAATTTTGGTATTTTATTACATTAAAGTTATTAAGATATTAATATCAAAATGTTTAATAACTAACACAAAATCTGTTCATTTTATTACATTTATTTGTGTTGCTTTTTAAATAAAACATTTTACTTTAAAACCAAAATGTTAGTAATTTTAGTAAATATTGGCATTTTATTTAATGTTGTTCATTAATTTATTAATTCGGTTAATTTTATTAAATTTTTCCTCATTACTTTAAGAAAAACGTTACTATAGATTTGAAATAAAGTTTTTGAAATAAAATAAAAATATTTCTACAAGTGGATCAAAACCTTTCATCAAAGTTATACATGAATTTTGGACAATACCCGTTCTTGTCTTAGGACAACTTTTAGCTTTTTTGATCCACTTCAAATGTTGACCACTGTATAACCATAAATCATAAATATATATATTAATTAAAATATGAATCAATGTTTTTGATGCACTTTGCTTCATCACTGTGTGTTTCTCTCTTAGATAAACGCTTCATGTTGGATAAAGGCGTGAAGCGTAAGCTGGAGCAGGAGGAAGAGGACGGTGTGATGAAGATGGAGGCGTCGCACACCTGCTACTGGTTCCAGCGGCAGACGGTGCTCAACCTCTCCTTACTGAAGCTGCACACCCGGCCGGGACACGGGGAGCCGGACCTGGCCCGCAGGGTGCTCATCACGAACACACTCCGGCACATCCAGGACGAGCTGAGAGGAGAGGAGTGTGTTTCCAGACCGCAGACTCCCTCATCTCCTGTTATGAAGGACAGTTTCAGCACAGCACTGGCTGAAATCGAAGCTCTGTGTCCGACAGTGGGAATAACTGCTTTATTCTCCACATCCGACCAGGACGTGCCGGACATTACCAGTGGCACTGACTCGGATAATTCAGGAGAACTGAGAGATCCAGATCTCTCTGAAATGCACAGCATTGTGGACTCCTCTATTTCACTCTCTGACTCCGCCCCATTCACATCTAGCCACGCCCCCTCATGCCTCGCTGACTTCTCATTGGACGATTTCCTGTTCACAGAAATAGACAACTTCCTGTTCGACAGCACCCCGTGCAGTTCATCCCTGAGCGTTTCCATGGTAACGGACGACCTCGTTAAGACGCTCGCTGGTTACGGAAACGGCGGGACGAGCCAATCGGCTCTTCCGTCTAATCAGACGTTCAAACTTGACCTGAACGAACTGGATCACATTATGGAGGTTCTGGTTGGGTCATAATTCGACAGGCGTTTTATACTTTTTGTACTTGCATCAGGAAATATTAAAGTCGGTTTTTCCGTATTATGGTATGTACAGCAAAAAGGTTACGTACATATGCGTATGTCCGTATATTTATTTTGATACAGTAGCAATGTGATGTAATATATTGCAGCCATTTTGTAATATCATTATGATGTGATAAAGTGATATTTTAATACCTTTTTCTTGTGGAAATTTGATATGAATTACACTATTTTAGAATTTAAAATTTTTAAATAAAAGAAATTCCAAGATAAAAGTGTGTTCAGTTTGTCCAATGAATGAAAGTCTGAAACAATGATTTCTCACCAAAAACAGCATTTTCTCTTAAATTATTTTAATTTCTTGTGTACACTTAAAGAAAATTTACACACTAGTTTGTTTTTTTCAAAGAACCCAGGCATGCGCGATTGACCTCGGTACAGGCTCTTTAGAGATATCATTCATCTGTATGAGTTTTCCATAGGAATTTTCCCATAACAATTTTTACATGATCCATAGTTTGACTGTACACAGTCCGAAGCCACAGTTAACTATGTAAGCAGTTCTTCTGTATGTCTTTACAATGTGCAAAATCCTCCAGGAGACAGAATAAACAATGACACACACACACACAAAAAAAAAAAGAACTGGGAGAAAAAAAGAAAAGAAAAAACCCCAAAAGATGGGAAACTCTTTACAGATGTTTTCTGGTGAACATTTCCCATCATGCAGTGCACTCCTGGCGTACAGGACCACTGTGACGGCAGACGTCCTCCAATAGAGTTGCTTAGGATTTGGCAGATTAAATAAAACACAGATTCGGCATGACCAAAAACACAATGATGACAGGAAAATGAGCAAAACGTTACAGCAGATATTGGTCCCTTATTCTCAATACAGCTATATATATATATATATATATATTCAAGTTAATCATTCATTCAACGATTCCTTCACTACATTACAGTCCGAAGCCAGTGGTTTCAACTTACATTAAAAAGTAACAAACAACAAAATAAGAACCGAACACGAGAAGCAAAAAATATTGAGGGAAAGCTGTCGTTTCTATAGTTGCTGATGGACTCGTCTACAGTCTGTCAGTGAGGAAAGCAAGTTCATTCTTAAACTATTCGCACGAAAAAAAAGGATTTTGTGTTCACTAACGCATGTGTGAAATCAAAAAAACTAAAACCTACAAGTAATACCGATATTGATTGTAATGTAATAGCCAAAACGATTTAAAAAAAAGTCCTTTGTTGCGCAAAATCAAAAGGAAATTTGATTTCAAGTCTATATACCTACGCATTTATATATCTAAATACAAATCAGATCATTCACATAATCATTTGTGCCACTGAAGGACTTTTAAGCCAGTGTTTCATAAAAACAAACAACCGAAAACAGCAAGTGCCTCTTTCTCTCTCTCTCTCATTAACTTAACCGTGAAGGATAATCAAAAGGAAACTCTCATCCCTGATTATATACAGATTGGCTCTAATATAAACACAAACTCTTTTCCTATTGTCATTCTACAAATAAAATGATCTGTTTTTTTTCTTCTCTGGAGCGATCGATCATTATGCTGATTATCTCACACACTCTTCTCTTAACATAGCGTGATGTATTTGAACTTAAAAACGCCCAGGAAAAATGACACACACACACAAAAAAAAAAAAACAGGAGCTAGAAAACCAAAAGGATGAAATTAAAATCATGTGGAGTAAACTGGAGAGCGACACACAGAGACGGAGGACGCATCAGTCGGGCAGGAGAGGAGTCAGCGTGGAGGGGAACATGAGGACTTTAGCCTGCATGAACGACAGGTCCGGCAGGCCTGAGATCACTCGCTGAGCCTCGGCGCTCAGATTCTCCTCCTTCTGCGCAGGCTTTCTGCTGAGAGAGAGCACACGCGTCAGACCGATCATCAGAGAGAGAGAGAGAGAGAGAGAGAGAGAGAGAGAGAGAGAGAGAGAGAGAGAGAGAGAGAGAGAGAGAGAGAGAGAGAGAGAGAGCACACGCGTCAGACCGATCATCAGAGAGAGAGAGAGAGAGAGAGAGAGAGAGAGAGAGAGAGAGAGAGAGAGAGAGAGAGAGAGAGAGAGAGAGAGAGAGAGAGAGAGCACACGCGTCAGACCGATCATCAGAGAGAGAGAGAGAGAGAGAGAGAGAGAGAGAGAGAGAGAGAGAGAGAGAGAGAGAGAGAGAGAGAGAGAGCACACGCGTCAGACCGATCATCAGAGAGAGAGAGAGAGAGAGAGAGAGAGCACACGCGTCAGACCGATCATCAGAGAGAGAGAGAGAGAGCACACGCGTCAGACCGATCATCAGAGAGAGAGAGAGAGAGCACACGCGTCAGACCGATCATCAGAGAGAGAGAGAGAGAGCACACGCGTCAGACCGATCATCAGAGAGAGAGAGAGAGAGCACACGCGTCAGACCGATCATCAGAGAGAGAGAGAGAGAGAACACACACGTCAGACATTAGCAAGATATATCAAACCAGACAGATCAGAGAAAGCTCAGACTAAAGTAAGAGAGAGATCAGATCATAGAAAGAGAAATATCGGATCAAAGGACCACAAAATCAGTCACATGGTATTTTTTATTATTATTGAGATTTATACATAATCTGAAAGCTGAATAAATAAGCTTTCCATTGATGTGTGGTTTGGTAGGATAGGACAATATTTGGCCGAGATAAAACTATTATAAAATCTGGAATCTGAGGGTGCAGAAAAATCGAAACATTGAGAAAATCGCCTTTAAAGTTGTCGATTTATGCTGGCGATTGTGCTGCATTCACTCACAAAAATAAATGTTTTATATATTTACGATAGGAAATTTACTAAATATCTTCATGGAACATGATTTTTACTTAATATCCTAATGATTTTTGGCATAAAAGAAAAATCTATCATTTTGACCCATACAATGTATTGTTGGCTATTGCCACAAATATACCCGTGCGACTCATGATCCAGGGTCACATATTAGTAAGAGATCAGGCAGATCAGAGAGAGATACGTTTAGAAAAAGAGATTACAGATAAGAGACAGAGACATCGGACTGATCAGAGAAAGAAATCAGATCATCAGAAGAACGAGATCAGGCAGATCAGAGAGAGATCAGAGGAATTAGACTGATCGGAGCGAGAGATCAGACATATCAGAGAAGGAGAAATCTGATCAGAGAGAGAGAGAGAGATCGGCCAGGAGTGTGTTTCCCGAAAGCATCGTTAGCCAACTATGGTCAAAGTACTGTCGTTATCAGCAGTTCAACGAGCATTCGCAAACAACATCACAAAGTTGTGTGGTTTGAACAACAGCTCTCGACCTGTGGTTAGAAGCAGTCTCTTGTTTGTATGACACGTGGACTCAATAAATCCTTGCATTAAATAAGCAATGTGACATTCAGTACAACCTGTGTCTTTTATTTAGAATACATACAAATGTCATTTACGTCTTTCGGTTTGTCAAGAGATTTAAAGCGTCGTTTTTGAAGAGTGCGCATGTGCGAACGTGCTCTAGTACGTGAGAACGAGACTATGATTGAATCTGGAAATAAAGCAAAATAACTGAGAAAAATGAGAGATAGTCCTCAGATGCCATGTCTGTAATTTATAGCAATTTATACGTCATGAACCAACGTGGTTGAACGACTACTTTGCGACAATTAGGTTTCGGGAAACAGTCGTGACTGGCTAGTTGATTTCTTCAACGATGCATCGATAGTGAAACAGTGAGTTACTGAAGCAGCGAGTTACGTTGTTGTACGGGAAACACACCCCAGATCAGAAAAAAGACAAGACAAATCAGAGAAAGATATCAGACTCATCACAATAACTTTATAACAGCTTTTCTACATTTTTGCATTACATTTGTGACATCCTAAATTAGTAGCTACCACAATTTATAACATCCCTTTCTTAAAGGTGCAGTGTGTGATTTTTAGCGGCATCTAGTGGTGAGATTTGCGAATTGCAATCGGTCAATAATTCGCGGCCTTTCCTTGAAATTTCAAACTCGAATGAGAGGCTACGGTGGCCGACGTAGGAAGCCGCGTCTTTTTCTGCTGCTTCTGATTCAAGTTAGTGATGAAACGCGTCTGTCTGTTCGCTGTCGGCTACGGTAGAAACATGACGTCACGATATGGCGACCTTCATAGAAGGGGTGGCCGCGGTTATGTACATATAAATGACTCATTCTAAGGTAATAAAAACATAACGGTTCATTAAAGGGATAGTTCACTTTGAAATAAATTTTTGATATGTTTTAGCTTACCTCAAGGGCATCCAAGATGTAGGTGTCTTTGTTTCCGCAGTAGTTTCAATTTTGATATTTTTAGGTCAAACCGTTCTTGTCTGTCAGTCATATAATGCAGGTCTGTGGTCACTGTCTCAAAACACAAGCACAGAGTCCAAATTAAAACAATTCCCCATCGTCCAAATGAAACAATTCCCCATCATAAGTACACATTGATGGCCTAAGACACGAAACGAGCGGTTTGTGTGAGAAAACGAACAGTATTTATATAGTTTTTAGCTCTTGAAAACAGCACACGTCCAAATGGTCTGACGGCGCGGGCGAGTATAGATGTATACATAGATGTCGCCTTGGCTACTGCAGTTCATTGGAACGAAACCGTAGCCAAGGCCGTCAGACCATTTGGACGTGTGCTGTTTTCAAGAGCTAAAAACTATATAAATACTGTTCGTTTTCTCACACAAACCGCTCGTTTCGTGTCTTAGGCCATCAATGTGTACTTATGATGGGGAATTGTTTCATTTGGACGATGGGGAATTGTTTTAATTTGGACTCTGTGCTTGTGTTTTGAGACAGTGACCATCGACCTGCATTATATGACTGACAGACAAGAACGGTTTGACCTAAAAATATCAAAATTGAAACTACTGCGGAAACAAAGACACCTACATCTTGGATGCCCTTGAGGTAAGCTAAAACATATCAAAAATTTATTTCAAAGTGAACTATCCCTTTAAGTAAGGTCTTTATACACCACTGAAAACATAGTTATGGATCTTATATTGCATTTCTGTCAATAGATCCTCAGAAATATCACACATTGCACCTTTAAAGGGTTAGTTCACCCAAAAATGAAAAATCTGTCATTAATTTCTCGCCCAAACCCGTAAGACCTTCGTTCATCTTCCGAACACAAATGAAGATATTTCTGATGAACTCTGAGAGCTTTCTGTCCCTCCATTGAGCAGCATAACTAACACGCTCAAGCCCCAGAGAGGTGGTAAAGACATCATTAAAGTAATCCATGTGACTCCAGTGGTTTAACCTTAATTTGATGACACAGGTGACACAAGTTTGCAAAAAAAAAAAAAAATGTACCTCTATATTTACAAAGTAATATTATCCAAAGTGCATCACGGAACAACTTTCGGTCTGGAGTCGACAACACGCATGTGTCGTGGTGTTAATGGACTGCAGGTCAATATTAAATAAAGTAAATAAAGTGGTAAATTATGCTTTTTTGTGCAAAGAAAGCACTTGCGTCGCTTCATAAAATTAAGGTTGAACCACTGGAGTCACATGGATTACTTTAATGATGTCTTTACTACCTTTCTGGGCCTTGAAAGTGTAATGAAAGCTCTCAGATTTCATTAAAAAGATCTGTGTCCTGAAGATGAACGAATGTCTTACAGCTTTGGAACGACATGAGGGTGAGAAATTACAACAGAATTTACATTTTTGGGTGAACTAACCCTATATTTGATCAGAATTGCCACACAAAGTAGGATTAAAAATGCAAATAACCATATATCTAAGGATTAAAACTGGACGACAACCACTAAATGAAATAACAAACCTAGTGCCGCACATAAAAACATAGTTTGCAATATGTAACAGGTTTTTTAAACAGCTGCAATGGTGTAAATTTTGTGTAAAACCGTGGCAGTCGGATCAAATAATGAGTCCATGCCTACAGATGTCCAGCATCCCTATAAACTCATGAGGAAGTGTGTGTGTCTGTGTGAACGAGTGAGTCTCACTGACCTGGTGGAGGTGCTGGTCTTCTCGACGGTGGACATGAGGCGAGCGAACGCATCCACGACTCTCCTGCCCCCCCCGCTGACGTCCAGCTTGGCCTGGGTCAGCTCGTACAGCTCCGGGTCCACGCCTGCACACGCATATCACACGCATATCAGATAACCTGTGTGATACGCCACCACACGCGCGCATCAGGGTTTGAAATTAACACCCGCCAACTGCGGGTAAAACCGTAATAACGCTGTCAGATCACTGGCTGATTTGGCGGGTTACTCGCTCACTTTGCTGGGGAAGTTTGTGTAAGCCAAATCTGCACAGATTTAATGCAAATACTGAACTCGTGAGTCATCATGACATATTAAATACAGCGTATTGAGCAGAATCTGCGCATATCTGGCTTACTTGAATACACACACGTCACTACACAACAAATAACGGCGTGCTTGTTCATTTGCATTGAAGCAAAAGCAAACATTAAAAAGCGTTATTTTCCAACATCCTACATTTTATAAGCTGTGATGTAGTTTAATCTGTTTAATTTCTTTTTCTCTGGCTAGTAGAAGTTCTGAATGGCCGGTAACTTAAACATTTAGTAGCAAAATTGGCCGGTGAGTGAAAAAGTTCATTTCAAACCCTGGTACGCATGCAAACGATCGTTTGAAAGGACGGTTAAAGATATGGATGCAAATAGAGCCGAGATCATGAACACACACACACACACACAGCGCTGGTGTTAAACAGCAAACCTGGTATGGAGGTGGCCGGGCCGGAGGGCGACTCGTCCACGGGGCCGAAAAAATCGAGGTTGAGCAGAGACGAGCCTCCACTCGCTTCAGAGAGAACGAGGGATGATGAAAGAGAGGAGAAGGGTTACGGACAGACAGAGAGAGAGAAAACAGGAGAGCAGAAGTTGACATATACGCTCAGATCTGGATTAGTGTTGAAATCTACATGAGCAGATTAGCGTTGGTTTCTGTTAGCGAGAAGCATTCGTGAACATCCAACATTAGCATAGAGACGGCTACTGTACGACTGCTAATCTACAGGCTAGCGTCACATCGGCAGACGCTCGGGAACAAGAAGAGCTTAGCTCCTCCATTCTTCTCTGTGGTGTTAGTGAGAGAGACGAGAGGTGGCTGTTACCGTCCAGAGGGTTTGTAAGGCCACTGCTGCTCCAGTCAAACTGAACGGGAGGAAGAGACTCCTGACGGGGAAAGAGAACATCATATCACAACAAAGTAATGCAAAAAATATAAAAACATCTTAATCTATTTTAAAGTTATCTGTCTGATTCTTTTTAAATGTGTGATTATTTTATTTACTGACTGGTGTATTAGCCTTAGAAATGTGGCTTTGTTTTGCATTTTTAATCCTAATTTTGTGAAACTATTGATCAAAATATCTGAAATCAAATAATAAATCAAGAAAGGGATGCTATAAATTGTGTCAGTTACTGATTTTGGATGTTTCATCACAAAAGCAATGCAAAAATAATAATAAATCTTTATCATTTGCACTTTGTGATGATACAAGCAATCAAGCAGGTGAGATTTGCTGTATACAACCTATACAACACAATTGGATAGACCAACAACCAATCAGAGCAAAGGAGCAAGTGACGTATGTTCTTCATTCATCTTTCCCATCGAACTTTAGCAATTAGAACTAAGACATGGTAACCATGTATGAATGCATATTTGTCATTTTAACTGAACTCAGGACTGGTGGTGCGTAAGATATTGTTGGTCATTCAGTGTTTCTGTAAAAAGAAAATAGATAATAGTAATAGATAATCGTGATTATTATTAAAAGATAATAATACTACTACTAATTCTACTACTAATAACTAAATACAACACACACTAAGGATTGATGAGCTGCTGGGCTCATGAATATTAATCACGTTTCCAGAGTTCACTCAAACTGATTTGCTGAAATCGAAACAGGGTTGAACGCCAGCCAATGAGATATCAGACAATTAGCTCCGCCCACTACCGGAGAAACCGGCATATCTTCTGCTAGTTCTTAAAAGTTAAATAATTCCAAATGAACTCCGTTATTTTGACAGGAAAATGCAACAAAAAATATCGTTTACATGTTGCCCATCGATTCTGTGTGGTATGTAAGACTCTCTCTCTCTCTCTCTCTCTCAAAGCGACGGCGAGTCGTGAGCCTTCAGTTTACGGTTCGCTGCGCATCCATCCATCGAGCTGCACTGAAACAGTACAGATCGCTTGACGGAGAGCGAAACCCTCAAGCGCTCAGTAAGAGTGTTCAGTGAGTCAAAATATATCTATGCTAAACTTATACTTAACCTTGAACACACACTGGCAAATAAAATCTAGGAATTTATTAGCTAATGGCTACTTACAGACATTATTTAGTCGCCCAGAGTGAAGATTTACTCGCATATGTATTGTAGAGGGTTGTATAATATATCCTCCCACACAAACATACTGTATGTACGCGGATAACGTTATACTTATATATCCAACTTTATATATAGAGCTGAGCAATAATATCGTTACATTTTGCAACCATACAGACAATCATTGAGATTTGCAATATAGTATATATCGCTTTATCTGAGTATACATTATGTATGCGGATACAGTTGGATAATCTATATATATGCGATATGCTGCAATATTGTGATTTCTGAGTGAAGCGTTCGATCAGATGAAGGTCAGTGAAGAGGCTCACCTGCGCGGCGTCTGGAGGACAGGTGCTCAACTCCGAGACGACTGCAGGAGATTGTGCTATCGAGGCGATCATCTCAGCGGCGGAGACGGGCTTCACCGGCTCTTTCGTGGGCTCCAGCATCCCCTGCAGACACACAGACGTCTCAGATCACTTTCTGTCTCTCTTCTAAATATCATAATCATTTGTTAACAAACAAGTATTCATTACTTCAATGAGTCATTGTTTCTGCCTTAAATTATTGGCTACATTTTTAGCCAACTGTGATTTTTGTAGGTGTACATTTCTCAAATGCATAACTTAGACAGTTTCCTCTGAAACGATGTGTATTGTGAAAAGCGCTATACAAATAAATGTGAATTGAATTGAATGATTGATTTGACACACTGGTTTAAAATAAACCAGCATCACACACACACACACACACACACAGATCGCCTGCAGCTGGGCTCGACTCACCAGACTGGCAGCGTACATTGGCACAATTACAGGCTGCTTTTTATGGCCCGTGAACAGCTGAGGAGAAAGAGACACAAACAGAAGAGGAGAAAAGTTAAAGAGGCCATATTATTGAGTCTTGATTTAGTTTTTAGGCTCTACTAGAACAGCTTTTCATGCTTGAATGTTCAAAACACATTATCTTCCCCATATAGTGTGTTGTGATTGGTCGAGTGTGTTTGGGAAATGTCCCGCCTCTTACCATAACTGCCAGTTTCAACACGCTACTAACAACCAGGCCCCGCCTCTTTATTCTGCATATTAATTATTTAAATGAGGAATATTGTGACGTGTTCATTCCTGGAAGAAACTCAAGACTACACTGTCAAATAAAAATTCGAATTTTGAATATTCATCAAATAAATAATAAAGCTGCCGAACAATATGTAGATGTTGTGAGCAGAAATGTTTCTGAATGGCACTTTGCTATCTTGTGTTCATCTAGTACATGACGCTGTGTGTTGAAGCGTGTTTCCTCAGGTTACTGATGCACTTACACCGTTTTATGCACTATTGTAGCCTAATTGTCCTTGCATGCACATTAAGGAAATTATATTTTTATGTAAGAACAAATGTTTCAAAAGTGAATGTACTTTAAAAAGTGAACGTCATTTCATTTCAATAAAAGATGCGATCATGCCTGTCAACAGTCCCGTTTTCCCCGGGAGTCTACCGTATTTCACACCCATCTCCCGCCCCCCTACCGTTTTGTTATTTCTTCCGTGAAACTCCCGTTATTTGTATGGCCCAAACGTCGTTATATGATGGATAATCACATCAATATATTATTCCAAGGTTGTCCAGTTGCCAGATCTTGTATGAAACCCATCCTACTCGCGCAATCAACACATCATACAAATGTCAACCCATTTGTGAGCTCAACCTGGCAACCTAACCCAGTTGTGCCGTCGATATCTGCGCAGGTAGTAGACGCGGGAAGTTGAATAAGCGTTACTGGTAGAAATGGGAAAAGACTCAGTGGTAAGTAAATATTTAACGCAATTAACGCAGCATCCGTTTTTTTCTGTCATCCTTTGGCTGCGTTACATTATATGATGCGCTTTTATTCTTGCTAATGCTTTTAACCCATTCAAGCCATATCTTACTTGTTTAATAACACTTTAAAAGCGGAAAGCGCATCACTCATTCCTGGGAATACATCTGACATCGCAGTCTGACCTTGACGGAAATAAATATCCTATTTTCTATACAGAAAAAAAAAACTACTGTTCACGTAACTGTGAACAAATTCATAATCCGTGCACGCTATTATGTTCAGTTCCTGTGAAAAATTGTGAAATACTGTTGTGTTCCAGTAGGTGAAGTTACACAACAATATGCAGATTGAAACTACTGAGCCCCGCTTTAATGGAGTAGACTATAGACTACACAGGTGTTGAGTAATATTCAGTACCAGTAAACTCCGCTGGAACAGTTTCTTACAGTAACTGAATATTACACAACATCCCCTGTTCAGTTTTGCAAACTGTACTCACAGATTTGTGGCCTACACCTTATTTTAGAAATCTGTTTTTCTGTATATTGATTTGTTGTGTATTGTTAAGATGAATACAACTGTCGTAACTGAATTTTTCTATGATTTGGCGATGGGGTGTGTAATGTATAGATGACACCGCATGTGGCTGAACTGAAACCCCCCAGGTCTCCCGTATTTTGGTACCCAAATGTTGACAGGTATGGATGCGATGCTTGATTTGGTTTATATTTGCTTATTGCGCTCGCTTGCGCCCTCTTGTGGGCATACAGTACTTTTCCCCAATAACATTAAAGGAGAACTCCGGTCAATTTTAACATTGAGCTCATTTTTTTGTACATTTGGAGTGCTGTCAGTACAGAGAACAACGATAAAAATCGGTGTTGCCTAATGCCTACACCGTGTTATCCTCTTTTTAAAATTTGCACCCTGTTGACTTCAATGGGGCAAGTTTTAAACCTAAATCGATTGTCGAGTTCACGCGCATAGGTTTAGTACCTATGATCATGCGCGTGAACTCGACAATCGACTACTGTGGACTTCGACCGAAAACAGGATGTAAATACAGGTATGTGCGCTGGCTGAATAAACATCATTTTTTATATATTTCTTTCACATCTACTGCAGTCAGATTCACCCGCGTTCACTCCGAAGGAATCACTCACATGACCTGTGCACTTGTAATGACACATCAAGGATGTTAAGATGCTAAAAGCAGGTTTAAAACTTGCCCCATTGAAGTCAACAGGGTGCAAATTTTAAACAAAAAAATGAGCTCAATGTTAAAATTGACCGGAGTTCTCCTTTAAGTATTGTCTTAAGAATTTGAATATAATTTGAATTGTGCTAATATTTAAGAAAGAAATTCTAATTGAGCTTTTCAGCCATTCTGACAGCCCTAGTTCAGAAACATGCGTTTACATGCACAACTTCTGTTTCAATCGGACAGAATTCATTCTGATTGACGAATCCGAACGCTAGACGTGTGATCGGGTTGATGTGCGCGTGTATATGTCACAAGCTTCAAATCGGAATAGATTTTCTGACATGCGCACACTGCACGAATATAAAGAGTTTGTATGCGCCTTTTGCGCATGATAACCATCTCCTACATTGGTTCATTATTTGTTTTAAACATCAGACTTAATATTAATTTTATCCATTTCTGTTCAGAATTTGGAGACAATGAGCATGTGAACCGTTGTGCCGTGCTGCTTATATATATATCACGCAGTAAAAATGCCCCTCCCCGCATCGACTGTGGATGAGAGTCTGAAACAAAGACTGGTGGAACGTTGTCCTGCTCCACTTCACTGACGCTGAGTGAAAGGAGAAGTTTAGAATGACGGGACACTCATTTATACAACTTTATAAACACTCGTTCCCCGTGTCACGGCATTACGCTATTTTAACGTCATTGCACATGCGCAGTCCTTTCAGTCTCGGTTTTCAATCCGATCAAGTGTTTACATGTCCACTCGATCGGATTAGAAAAGGAATAAACCACCCCTTTCAATCCGATCGAAATTTCATTTGGATCGAGCTCAATCGGATCGATTAAGGAGTTTACATGAAGGCTTTTCAGTCCGATTGAGCCGTCAATCCGATTACTAACGGATTATTTGGTTGCGTGTAAACGTAGCCAGAGACACTGATGTGGAGAATAACTCCCGCTGGAGGGACTTTGCTCAAACATAAAGAATACACACTAAAGAAAGTTAAACATGGTCTACTTTAAAGACAAAAAACTTTTTTTCACAATCCAACTCACTATATTTCTGGTGTCAATGCCGAGAGAGCAGAGCAGGGCTTTGTTGGTGTGAGAGCCGCCCCACTGGTACCGGAGACCGTAGGCATTGTTAACGTCCTGAAGCTGCTGCCACACGTCCCGCAACGCCCTACAAAACCCACAGGAGGAGACAGAGACCACAGCAAAACCATGAAGACTTCATTACAGCATCTGGCCCTCAGCAAACGCACTCGCGGCTCCTCACCCGTCGTCGCTGTGTTCCTGTCCTGATGTGTCAGGGGGTTTGAGGAAGGTGTTGAGCGAGGTCACGTCTTCCTCCACCCGAGGGGTGAGAACCAGCTCGAAACTGGCCTGGAAGATCTTCTCCAAACGGCTGAACAGCGCAGTCTTAGTGGAAAACACATCAGAAAACAATGGCTTCAGCAAAGACCTTTTGAAAAAGATTGTTCCATGCATATTATTTTTATTTATTTCTATTATTTATTTAATTATTTATTTTTTGATATTCAGATGTCCTGTTGATCAGATTGGGGATTGCTTTGTTGGGGCTGGATAGGGTTGTTTATGGTGGGAGGGGTGGTATAAAATGTAAAAATGCAGTTTGCAACAATAAAAATGATATGACAAAAAATTAAATAAATAAAAGATTGTTCTGAAATATATAACTGCCAATTTAACTAAATCCAAGATAGTGGACGAGGTGAGAGAAACACTGATTATAAACATAAACAGCTGTTCAAAATGTTTGGGGTCAGTAAGATTATTTTTATTAAATTTTTTAATTCCGCATTAAGGATCATGTGACACTGAAGACTGAAGTAATGATGATGAAAATTCAGCTTTGATCACTGAAATATATTATATTTTAACAAGTCTTCACACAGAAATACAGTTTCACAATATTACTGTTGCAACAGCTCTTACTGACCCCAAACTTCTGAACGATAGTGCACATTTATTACAGAAAATGACTGATGATGATAGCCCAGTGCAATTAAAAACTATTTGTGTGTTATTGATCTTTACGCTTAGAGTGAGAGAAAATTGATTTATTTTAAAATAAAGTGTTTTTCTGTGTTTAACATGCATTTAGTTTCGACTTAATGACTAACTTGTACAGTGAAATTAATGAAAGAGATTAATGCTAAATTAGTCATGTAGAAAGAGTAAACCATCCGGTCCAGGTACATTCCTGAATCTAGTATCATTTCCCTGCCAGTTTTCAATCCCTTACACCGTTTAGGACAACAAATTTGAGGAACAGAATGGGACAAAGTGAAAAACAGTAAATATAAATCAACCAACCAATATTTTAGATAATCAGACCTACCGTTGTGCAACTTTTGCGCTCCTCCGCACCAGTAGGGGGCGCCGTAACCGTCTGGCTCCCGTGCCATTCGTCTCCATTTTTTTCAGTACACAATGAATCCTGTTCCTGCCCGAACGTTGCCCACGATTCCTCTCCATTCTGGCTCTGATCCGGCTCAGAGAAAGCCTGCCATCCTCCGGTATCACCGGCATTGTCCACCTGCGCGGAGCTGAAATCCGCAAAACTGTCACTTCCAGGAAACTCTGCAAACGTAGTTGCTTCCTCACCTGCCAAATCCGTTTTACTAGGTTCTTGTGATGCGTCAAAATCGCCAAATTCATCGTCTTCACCCTCCATTTTGGGGTCCGTTTCGGCCTGAGCGACTAGCGTTGTGGCCCCCTGCTGGTCAAAATCAGCAAATCCAGTCGCGCTAAATGAGCTAGCGTCGCCAAAGTCCCCGAAATCTCCGAAATCCTCATCGTCGTCCTCGGCAAGTTGGCTGTGATCAGCCGGAGTGGCAGTGTCCTCCTGAAGCGGAGGCGAAGGTACGGATCCCGTCGTGCTAAAGTCGCCGAATTCTTCGAGCGCGTCTGTCGATAGCGGCCGACCGAAGGATGTCTCTGTTTCCGTCTCCGTTTCTTCGTTCTCGTTCTCTGAGCCTTTCTCATCTGATTGTTCAGCACTACATCTCTCCTCAGAGTCGGGCGAAATGCCGCTATCATCGGCTACACCGTTAACGGCTAGCGGTTGCGCTGTGCTAACAGCTTCAGTAGCATCAACTTCTGGATCCTTTTGATCTAAATCCGACCCTTCATGGAAACTCAAGCTCCCGTTGCTGAGACCTTCCGAGTTTTCCAAAGGGAATCCAAACCCTGTGTTTCTCGAATCCCTGCTGTCGTCCACTTTACTAGCTCCTCGCACTTCAACAACACCGTCGCTAATGTCGTTCTGCGCCGGTTGATTTGAATGTTCCCAGTCTGTGTTTGAAGGCTGGTTGTGTTCAGCATTTGAAAAAGCAGCGAAATCTGCAAAATCATCTGGACTTTCATTGTTTTTGTGTGGCGTAGGAGGGCTTCCTACTTGGTCTAACGTTGCAAATCCGTTCGTTAGCACTTCAGCGGTGCCATTGCAGTCGCTATCAGTCCGAGATCCGGTTGCAAACTCCAGGGACGTGATGTGAGCTTGATGCTCGGTCAACTTTTTAAGTTCCTCCACACTAACCGTTCTGCCGTTGGGCGTGCCAGTCTGGCCAGGCGCCACGCCATTAGCCTTAGCGGTTTGAGACGACAGTCCCACGATTCTCCCGTTGCTCAGCAGCTCCGGCGGCGAGGTGGCGTTTAAAGCCCGATTCTGGTTGAACGAGGTGGGCGTGTCGAACTCCGAGAAGCTGGTGCTGTTCGGGACGCCGGTGAAGTCGCTGAATTCATCGTCCTCGTCCTCGACGCCGTCCTCCATCGGGGGGGGAGAGGAGGAGTACATGCGTATCACGTCAGGCTCCATGGGGACCTGAGCAGAAACACACGGCCAAGAGCTCACGCCTGCAGCAGATTAGCAAAGCAATGTACGCTAGATTAGCATCATGAATATGACTGTGGCAAAACAAGTACAAATTGTAATCTTACATACCAGTATTTATTTCCAATGAGACACAAGGCAAGATTTTAGCAACAACTAGATCTAGATTTGTGATTGTTTGAGAAAGTTTTATTGGCAAATGAAACGGACTGCATGATTAATTGAAATAAAAGACAAATATATGCGCTGCATGTTTCAGAGTGAAGCCCAGCACTGTGTTCATTTACACACGAGCAGCAGCTCATGATCCATTTTTTTTTTTTTTTTTTTTTTTTAAAGTATTTTTATTAGAATTTTACAAAACAAAAAAGGAAAACAAAATACATTTCGAAAATGTATACAACTCAATGAATGAAATTATAAACAGAAACAACAATATAAATAATAATTAATATCATCCACCATTAATAACGATAATATAAAAAGGGTGATCCAGTGTTTTAACTGGATTATGAGCTCCTTGTGTAAATGATAAAGGTTTGTGTTTACATAATATATGTGTGTGTGTACTGTGTACAGTATACACACATGCATGTATACATTTAAGAAAAAATTGTTATATAAAATATTTATATAGGCTATATAATATACATTTTATATAAATATATACACATGCAAAAAAATTCTTAAATATATACATGCATGTGTGTGTGTTTATATAGACAGAATAATTATACACACACATATATTATGTAAACGCATACTTTTATTTTGAATGCGATAGATCGTTTCACAGCCCTAATTCACTCTGAAACATGTAGTGTGTGTGTGTGTGTGTGTGTTTAATTAAATCACAGCCTTTGTAATTTAATAATCACATCTAGGCCTATTCATCTTCTTGTGGATTTGGGAACGCAATATACGCCAAACATCTTCCCATACTTGTTGTCAACAAAAGAGAAGCTTTAAGAGCTCCTTGAGTTTTTCCACCAAAATAAAAGCTTGATTTTTTTAACATTTTAATATGAATAAATTAAGACAGCAATAAATATTACTATTGTACTTTTTCAGTTGTACAGCAAAATATAACTATTGGCATATTTTTCTTAATAACTTATTTTTTTATTTACAGTAATATATAATATTAGTAATAGTTCTTGTTTTGTTCAATATTTTTTATTTAGTAATAACAGTAATCAAAGTAAAAAAAATATATATATATATATTATTTTACAGTCATATTGATATATAAAAAATTTAAATCACAATTTTTAACAGAAAAAAAGATTGTTTTGCCCCTAAAATTGTGCGGCCGGCCCTACAACTCATGTACCATGATGACTGTGGGAAAGCTATTAATATAATTAAAGTGTCAGGATGCCCACAGGATTAGTCCAAAACTGTAATTACATTTAATTTGAAATGGAAAGAGTCATTTGGAAATGATTTCTGACACACAAAGAAAGTCACGCCTTCTGCAACGCTGCATGTTTTAAACAGCAGGAGTTTCTGCACACGCTTCCTCCTTAACTAACACGAGCCTCGCTCTTCTGCATCAGCGTCTAATCACTGCAAAGACAAGAAACACTTTCACTTATGCGCTACAAAAAGTGTGTGATTTTAACATTAATATTACATTTTAGTGAGTGTATAAACCCACACTGCTTGTGCTTTAACACCTTAAAAGGAGCTTTTGAGACATTAACCATCAATAAATCTTCTTAATCTTGATATGAATAATCTTGTGTTAATTATGTCTATTCGAAGCACTGATAACCACTGCCATCCCACTGAACAATCGCCTCCTGATGGCACGGCTCACTAGAAGAGTGCTTCGCAGACGCCGCGCTCTTGTTGTCTAACTCAAATCAAATCAACGAGAGTAAAACCAGACAGATTGTCTTCAAATTAGACACTAATTAAGTGCTAATACTAGGAGAAGTAGTGGAGCAACAGGGAAACCCGGATCAATTCAGGGAGTCATGAATAAATAAACCAGAAGAATTCAGTCCCTGAATGCAATTATTTACAATGTACAGAAAAAGCACAAACCAAATAAAATGGTCTATTGTCCCGGGAACTTGTTGTTTGCTGAAAGAAGGCTCAAACAATGACATGATCTTTGCCAAACCACAGTTTACATTCGCACTTTAGTGACTCATATGCCATTTAATGGTTTCTCTATTCTAGCACAAACACACAAAAACGTACCAGAAAGCATCAGATTTCTAAGTGAATAATTTACTATTCTGTTTCATATTATTGTGAATTGAAAGAATAAAAATTCATCATTCATTTGATCAGATTGACAGAAATACTCTATTTTCCTATAAGGATATATCCATTTAAAGGGCACTACATCTATAAATATCTAGAATCATAACTCAACATTCATATTACTCATATGGTGACTGTATTGCAGTACTTTAACTCTTCTGAGGTACAAAAGCAACGTTTTATTACATTTTGCTGTTATATGAACGTTTTCGAGTACATAAGACACACTTTAAGAGTACAGTTGTTAAATCAGTGATTTCATATAAATAAACTGGTTTTAATATCACAGCTGTCAAGAAACAGCAGGCCTACAGAAACAGAAACTGATACAACTTTCCATAATAACTAACGTACACAAACCAGCCGAATGGATTAGTTTAGCCTAAACTGTATTTATCCTGGATTAAATCCGAATTAAACTGACATTTAGTCTTTTGGACAGAATCGAATCGTTTTGGTGATGTTTACATTCCGGCTAGCAGTTAGCCGTTAGCCTGATCACAGCAGTGAAATTACACCTGACAGCATAAACTGAGTTATTTCTCACTGTCAAAACAAGCGGCTTCTTTCTAAACAATGGAAAAAAGTTGCCATAACAATCATGTTATTTTTCTCTTGGTGATTTAGAAGCGCAAACTTATTCAGTTAGCATGCAAACTCAATGTAGCATCAGAACCCATTGATTAACAAGGGCGATGCTAGCAAGCTAACACTAGCATTAGCCTCGATGCTAACGGCTAGCTCTCGCGCAGCTGTCAATCATCTTCTTACCTCAGGAGTCCGGAGTGATGCGTCCATCCTCACGGCGAGCATCTGTAGCTCTTACATACACACACAATTGGCTCGAGCTCTCTCTGTCAGTCTGTGTGTGTGTGTATGACAGTGTGTGTGAGTGAGTATCCTGCTCTTTTCCCGAGGATTACCCAGCATGCATCAGGGGCTGTGGTGTGGCACTTCTGGACTCTCATGTTGATTGGTCGAAGCTGATTTGGGAGATTTCAACTAAACCCAGCACTGAATTACTAACATGTAAAAGCCAGAAATACATTTTTATGTATAAAGACCCAATTTATACTGTGACAAATTAATATTATAAATGTGTTAAATATCATTTGGAAATAATAGTTTCTATTTATTAAGTTACTCACTACAGTACTTTATTATATTATTGTATTATTAATATTATTATTTATGTATATTAAATAAACATTGATTTATTGTTATTCGTTTGTATTTATTTATTTAATTCATGTATTTTAGTGCATTTTACTTAATTTTTTTATATTTAATTTTAATCAATTTTTTTATATTTATTTTAATCTATTTATTTATTTTTATTTTTGAAAATAAAAACATTGATTAGGTTTTACCTAATCAATTTATACTGTTAAATATTATTATAATAAATACATGCAAGCATAATTTGAAAAATATTTAGTTACATTAATTTTTCTAATGATTTATTTTAGGAAATACACTGTTTTGCCTAAAACCAAATTTATACTGTGAAAAAAAAAAATTATTATTAATATGTGTAAAATATAATTTGGAAAATATTTTGTTTCTATTCACTTCCATTTCGTTTTTTCTACTGCACTGTTATGTTTTATTTATTTTATTATTTTAATCTAATCTAATCTGAAATATTTACTTTAATCAAATTTTATTTTAATAAAATTGTTATTATAATGTACTTTTTATTATTTATTTAAATTTATTGTATTATTATTATTACTACTACTTTTTTATTATTTATTTTACACTGCATGATTTGTTTTTCTCTAAACATTTTCATGGACCCAAGTTTGAAATAATATAATATAATATAATATAATATAATATAATATAATATAATATAATATAATATAATATAATATAATATAATATAATATAATATAATATAATATAAACACTATACTCCCTCAGTAGGTTTTTCTACAGATATTGAATCAAGCCAGGATAATTTTCTGGATCCAGAGCAAAATAAAATAGCACACTTCTATCTCCTGAAAGGAACAACTCTACTATAATAGTCAGTCATCAGGAAGCAGAACAGAGATAAGAACGGCAACAGGAAACCCGAGGCCAAGAGTTTGACAGCACAGTATGCAGGAAGACGACAAGAGTCTTATATTTCCATGAGCTGGAAACATCCAAATGAAACTATCCAGACAGGAAGAGAAATGTTCACGTAACAGGACGGCGATACTCCAGTCATATTCGTGTTTTAAACATCTCTCTGTACCTCAGTATAGCTAAACTTTCACTCGTACGCTGTTTTTCTACAAGCTCCTGGTTTATTCAAATTATCTACAGTACTGGTCAATAGTGTGTGCAGCCTTGCTACAAACATCACTCACAACACAATATCATTCATTAGAAGACTTTTATTATGTGTATAACTTGTGCTCAGTGACCATACATACATAACAGCCATTCAAAAGCACTGGAATGGAAAGATTTTCTCCCTGGTTTTATTCTTCTGGTCTCAAGTAACGAAAGCACCTAAAGGAACTTCACTTCATCGCGTTGTCTTGTCTCTTTAACTAAACATAAAATGCAGTGCTTTTTAGTACAAGTGCTCGTCAACGGAACAACAATGGAATGATCACTATTACTGTAAAACATACGAAACTCTCAAATCACACCGTTTAGTTTATAAACACGTATTCAGGAAATAAATAAATAATCTCACCTGAGAACATTAGCTGGAGAGCAACTGTTAAATTCAGGCAGTACGTTCATTTATAGCTTTTCATAACAGGTTCTCCAATGAAGCTTGTTAGTTGTGCATCAACATCTGGACTCATTCATTCATTCATTCGTTCGTTTCTAAAGTGTGCTAATATAAGAATTATGGCATCTCTATTTTAACGCTGTAAAGTCAACATAAAACCCAAACTCCTATTACCTTCTGAATTCATACTCTTGCTCTTATTGTGCTTAACTTAGTTATTTTTTATATTTTGTATTCATAATCTTTAATTAAATTATTTGCTCTTCCTCTGAAAAGCCTCTACTGGCGTCATTTAAAGGTGCATTAAGTGATTTCTGAGAAATGCTGTTGAAAGTGGATCGGACCGAGCAGCACAACACACTTGTAGCCAATCAGCAGTAGGGGGCGTGTCCACTCATGATGGGGGTGAGAGAGAGAGAGAGCCAATCAGCCGTAGGGGGCGTGTCCACTCATGATGATATAGGAGAGAGCCAACCAGCAGTAGGGGGTGTGTCTACTCATGATGGAGGAGAGTGAGCCAATCAGCAGTAGGGGGTGTGTCTACTCATGATGGAGGAGAGTGAGCCAATCAGCAGTAGGGGGCGTGTCCACTCGTGATAGAGGAGAGAGCCAATCAGCAATAGGGGCGTGTCCACTCGTGATAGAGGAGAGAGAGTAAGCCAATAAGCAGTAGGGGGCGCGTCCACTCGTGATAGAGGAGAGTGAGCCAATCAGCAGTAGGGGGCGTGTCCACTCGTGATAGAGGAGAGAGAGTGAGCCAATCAGCAGTAGGGGACGTGTCCACTCATGATAGAGGAGAGAGAGTGAGCCAATCAGCAGTAGGGGACGTGTCCACTCATGATAGAGGAGAGAGAGTGAGCCAATCAGCAGTAGGGGACGTGTCCACTCATGATAGAGGAGAGTGAGCCAATCAGCAGTAGGGGGCATGTCCACTCATGATAGAGGAGAGAGAGTGAGCCAATCAGCAGTAGGGGGCATGTCCACTCGTGATAGAGAGAGAGTGAGCCAATCAGCAGTAGGGGCGTGTCCACTCATGATAGAGGAGAGAGAGTGAGCCAATCAGCAGTAGGGGGCATGTCCACTCGTGATAGAGGAGAGAGAGTGAGCCAATCAGCAGTAGGGGGCGTGTCCACTCGTGATAGAGGAGAGAGAGTGAGCTATTGGCGACTAACAACCAACTCTTGGTTGTATATTCTCGTGTACTGTATGTTAAATTTTTGTTCTTCCTTGTCGTTCGTCATCTTCGCAAAGCATTATTTTGCTTCGCTTCAAATTACAATTTCAAGTATCAACAATGTTTCTCAGAAATCGATTACTGCACCTTTAATAGTGTTCACCAGCAGCACAGTTTTCTGGTATAAAACGGCCACTTTTCACAATGCTGATGGGAAAAACACTTTACAATAAGGTTCCATTTAACGTTAAGCAACTACATTAGTTAACAAGAACTAACAATGAAAAATCTATCTTCTATTAATTATTATTGTACTTTTGTAAAGTGTTACCAATTATTTACCAGAGAAAATGGTTTGCGAATGCCGTTTCATGTTGACTTCAGCAAAAGAATTATGATACTCATGAAAAGAAATGCCTCCTCACAGCTCAAAAAGAGGTTTCAAGTTCAATTCATCAGATCTACAGATTCTAGAGTGTCCTTCAGTATCACAGACAGTCTTCACTGCCCTTTCACTTCAGTTCAGCTTGGTGATGGTCACACCGCCGCTGATCTGTATGGTGTCGATGGACGTCAGCGGCGCCACGCGATGGTAGAAGTCAAACAGCTGATGGCCGTCCACGAGCACAAGGAAGCGCGGGTGCTCGCAATGGATATCGACCTGAACAAACATCCCAGACAGAAAACATAAGACAGGCTCATTTTTAATTCGACAACACAGGTTTAGGTCTCTGCTTTTTTTGTTTTGTGCAATAAAAAAACCCAGTTATTTCTGTTAGATTCAGCTGATAGTGATGGTGATACTGACCCTGAAAGGCTGTTCTGCGATGAAGGGGAAATATGGTATTGACCTCTCCTCCTCACCCCAGCTATCAGAAACACAGGCGTTTCGCAAAATCTCCCGGTCTTCGAATCGTACACACATATCCAGAGCCACGTCGTCACACCCACACGTCAGACTGATGTCGAAACTGTCCGAGAGAGAGAGAGAGAGAGAGAGAGAGAGAGAGAGAGAGAGAGCAAGAACATTCAACAGAGTTTAAATTAGAGAGTGAAGCAACCAAAACAAGGTCACGCACTCAAGAAAGTACAAACGTCTAGACGACGTGATTTTATCACAAGGTTTTCTGTCCTACTTACGCTGGAAAACAGACTTTGATCACTTGAGTTATACAGATAAGATGAAACATACAACAGCGAGCGTCCCTGCATGTGTCCAAGGTGCGAGTGTGTGTGTTGACATGAGCTACCTGTCTGGATCTGCGTTCACGACGCCCATGATCGTGATTTTCTTCCCCGGTCGCAGTCCGCCCCGGATGCCGCCACAGAACGGCACGGCCTATCACACACAGGACAGGGTCATGAGAC
>NC_140210.1:45081988-45086988 GCF_951802725.1 Rutilus rutilus | reverse complement strand
AGAGAGAGAGAGATTGTGTGTGTGTGTGTGTGTGTGTGTGTGTGTGTGTGTGTGTGTGTGTGTGTGTGAGAGAGAGAGAGAGAGATTGTGTGTGTGTGTGTGTGTGTGTGTGAGAGAGAGAGAGAGAGAGATTGTGTGTGTGTGTGTGTGTGTGTGTGTGTGTGTGTGTGTGTGTGTGTGTGAGAGAGAGAGGTGGGTTGGGCAGACAGACAGACAGACAGACAGACAGACAGACAGATATGAAACAGAACAGATGCATTATTTCCTCTGCCAGGCTTTGCCTATAGTGTGTGAATGAGGGAAGTGTTTGAGTGCTGTTGCTGTGAGAGAATCTGACTCACTTTAAAGGGTAATTTGGGGATTGCTGGGCTTCAAGAGAGACTAAAGGTTACACAGCAGAAAAGTGTGTGAGTAAACGCATGGCTGTTTGTGTTTGTGTGGACTACACCCATGACTACACCTGTGTCTGTTCCACACGCCCTATCACTGCATGACAAACACTCGCACACTCAACACCACAAACAATGATGTCACCCACGGATTTTATTCCCCATTTAAGATCTATTCCATTCTCTTCTATTCTATTTCACTATTTGTTCTAATACAGTCTGTCACATTCTATTCTATTCTGTTACATTATGCCATATTACGCTACAGTCTATTATATCGTATACTATTGTATGCCACATTCTATTCTATTCTATTGTTTTGCTATATGTTCTAATCTAGTTTGTTATATTATGTTCTGATCTATCATGTCACACTACAGTCTATTATATCTCATGGTATTAAATGCCACATTCTATTCTATTCTATTCTATTCTATTCTATTCTATTCTATTCTATTCTATTCTATTCTATTCTATTCTATTCTATCCTATTATTTCACCATATTTTCTAATATGGTCTGTTTGTTCAAATTCAGTCTGTCACATTCTACTCTATTCTGTTATATTATGATATATTACGCTACAGTCTATTAAATCGTATACTATTGTATGTCACATTCTATTCTATTCTATTGTTTTGCTATATGTTCTTATCTAGTTTGTTATATTATGTTCTGATCTATCATGTCATACAGTCTATTTCTTATGGTATTATATGCCACATTCTATTCTATTCTATTCTATTCTATTCTATTCTGTTCTGTTCTGTTATATTCTATTCTATCCTATCCTATTATTTCACCATATTTTCTAATATGGTCTGTTTGTTCAAATTCAGTCTGTCACATTCCATTCTATTCTGTTATATTATGCCATATGCTACAATCTATTATATCTTATACTATTGTATGCCATATTCTGTTCTGCTCTATGTCATGTTATGCTACAGTTTTTATAACTTGTAAATATCGTATTTATATATATATATATATATATATATATATATATATATATATATCTTTAATATCTATGCTATTATATACCACATTCTATTCTATTCAATTCTATTCTATTCTATTCTATTGCTACAAATTCTAATCTAGTCTGTTACATTCAGTTATGTTGTAGTCATTTAATTTTAAATGTTTTATATCTTATGCTATTATATGCCACATTCTATTCTATTCTATTCTATTCTATTCTATTGCTACAAATTCTAATCTAGTCTGTTACATTCATTTATGTTGTAGTCATTTAATGTTAAATGTTTTATATCTATGCTATTATATACCACATTCTATTCTATTCAATTCTATTCTATTCTATTGCTACAAATTCTAATCTAGTCTGTTACATTCAGTTATGTTGTAGTCATTTAATGCTAAATGTTTTATTTCTATGCTAACATATATAACATTCTATTCTATTCTATTCTATTGCTACAAATTCTAATCTAGTCTGTTACATTCAGTTATGTTGTAGTCATTTAATGCTAAATGTTTTATATCTATGCTATTATATACCACATTCTATTCTATTCAATTCTATTCTATTCTATTGCTACAAATTCTAATCTAGTCTGTTACATTCAGTTATGTTGTAGTCATTTAATGCTAAATGTTTTATATCTATGCTATTATATACCACATTCTATTCTATTCAATTCTATTCTATTCTATTGCTACAAATTCTAATCTAGTCTGTTACATTCAGTTATGTTGTATTCATTTAATGCTAAATGTTTTATATCTATGCTATTATATACCACATTCTATTCTATTCAATTCAATTCTATTCTATTGATACAAATTCTAATCTAGTCTGTTACATTCAGTTATGTTGTAGTCATTTAATGCTAAATGTTTTATGCTAACATATATAACATTCTATTCTATTCTATTCTATTGCTACAAATTCTAATCTAGTCTGTTACATTCAGTTATGTTGTAGTCATTTAATGCTAAATGTTTTATATCTATGCTATTATATACCACATTCTATTCAATTCTATTCTATTCTATTCTATTGCTACAAATTCTAATCTAGTCTGTTACATTCAGTTATGTTGTAGTCATTTAATGCTAAATGTTTTATATCTATGCTATTATTTACCACATTCTATTCTATTCTATTCTATTCTATTCTATTCTATTCTATTCTATTCTATTCTATTCTATTCTATTGCTACAAATTCCAATCTAGTCTGTTACATTCAGTTATGTTGTAGTCATTTAATGCTAAATGTTTTATATCTTATGCTATTATATGTCACATTCTATTCTATTCTATTCTATTCTATTGCTACAAATTCTAATCTAGTCTGTTACATTCAGTTATGTTGTAGTCATTTAATGCTAAAAGTTTTATATCTATGCTATTATATACCACATTCTATTCTATTCTATTCTATTCTATTCTATTCTATTCTATTCTATTCTATTCTATTCTATTCTATTGCTACAAATTCCAATCTAGTCTGTTACATTCAGTTATGTTGTAGTCATTTAATGCTAAATGTTTTATATCTTATGCTATTATATGCCACATTCTATTCTATTCTATTCTATTCTATTCTATTGCTACAAATTCTAATCTAGTCTGTTACATTCAGTTATGTTGTAGTCATTTAATGCTAAAAGTTTTATATCTTATGCTATTATATGCCACATTCTATTCTATTCTATTCTATTCTATTCTATTCTATTCTAGCTCTGTTCTATTCTGTTGATACTGATACTTGATACTGCTAATATGAATGTTGATATATAGATACATTTCTGAATAACATAGTATAAGTTAGTTATTCAGTATGTTATGCTATGCTCTCTATTGTGTATGTAGGTCACTAACAACACTTTTCTGAGGTGATAAAACTACAAATACCAAAAAGAAAGGGGGGATAGTTCAGGATGAATGGCTGGACTGCATTACCCACAGTTCCTGGCGAGGCTCTCAGTGACGTCAGCTCTCTCTCTCTCTCTCTCTCTCGCTCTCTCTCTCTGTCTCTGTATAGAGGCAGAAGCGAGTGATTCTGGAGATCTGTCAGTGCACTGAGACTGCCTGGGACATCACTGCTTACATGAGTTTATTTAGCATTTATTCCGACAAACAGAACGACTGTTGTCATTTATTTCCGACAATACCCGAGTCAGTCCAGCTGGAGTTTCTGTAGTTTGGCGCATATCTGAGAAGGCTCACTAAAAGTCTTATTAGAGGTAAGCTTACCTTTAGTGAACGCAACTTAAAGCACTGCAACGGCATATGCAAACGTTTGCAAGAAGCTAGCAAAATGTTCAGTTTAACTCCGCAGAAATGAACTAAAATAAAATAAATCCTGATAGTTTTATTAGTCTACGAAATATACATATTAAAAGTACTCTGTGTCTGTTTAATGTAATTAACCTTGATATGATTCAAAAGAAGAAAAAAAATGTTTCACAGAGTTATATGCTCCTCTGCATTACCTTCTCTCTTCATATCTGTAGTAGATTAAAATATTAATGCCATATGTAGGACTATACTTTACAGGCTAGATCAAATATAATTTACTAGTATATACATTCATGCAAAAATGCATTTCTTTGTTGTGCTCTGCTTTGGTTGTCAGTGTTTGATCAGCAGTGTTGATTGATGGACAGCTGTCCAGATATTGTGTGATTGTCAGTGTTAATATGCACTCAGATGTTGTGAGGTTTGAATACTGCAGGAGTTTATGAATAAATAAGCGCATCGTATTTCTGAGTGTGTGTGTGTGTGGGGGGGTGAAGAAGAAGAGGCTCGGATCTTCATCCGGATCAAATCCTCCTTCACTGAACCTTTACTTCTCTCATTTCTGACTTTACAAACTCAGTTTAAACATCTCAGCCTACGATAGAATTAACAAAACACACCCTTACCAAACCATTTTGTGATATCTTAATATTAGCCATCGTCACCAAAAAATAAGAGAAAAAGAAAAAATTTGTTCCCTAAAAAAAAACCCAAAACACAAGCAATATAACAAAAATGCATCCATAAAGTTTAAAGTTTTTTATTGAAAGGCTGTTTCATTAAAAGAAAGTCACTCTCTCTGAATAATGAAACCAGCTTGAACATATTTAGTTTTTGTTTACCGTTTTGTTGAATAGTGAAAATTTCCACACTTCATTTCATTGAAAAAACTTAACTTCTTGTCAGCATTCTGTTATTTTCTGCAAACTCAATGCATAATAAACATTTGAAATAAATGAGTACACTGAAACACACACACACACACACACACACACACACACACACACACACACAGCATCTCCTTCTTCCTGACTGTATTTTCTTCAAAGACGGTTGTGTGAGTAAAGCTGAAACACTGCACTGAGAATCACTGCTGACACACACACACACACACACACACACACACACACACACACACACACACACACACACACACACACGCTTTAACTCATTCATGCACTGCAATGAGTGTGTGAGAAGAGCAGCGACAAACGTCAAACCTTCTAAAAGTGTGTGTTATCATGCTTGCTCTATTATACAACATTGATGAAACGGTGTTGTGTAACTGAGAGCCGATTGGACAAGAAAAATAACTCATGATTTTAGAACTTGTCTTTAATG
>NC_140210.1:45021988-45076988 GCF_951802725.1 Rutilus rutilus | reverse complement strand
GATGGTGGAGCTCTGAGGAAGGAAGATCAAGAAAGGCAAAACACATTTCAGAGGAAGTGTTTGAGCAGAAGAGTAAAGCGATGTTGTCCCCCGAGCAGGAGCTGCTGAGCTCTTCTAAACCCGTCAAATACGGAGAGCTCGTCATCCTCGGGTAAGGTTTGCATTCGTGCTTAAACAAGTTTTACTAATGCGAGATTGTGTTTTCTGCACAGCTACAACGGCTCTCTGTAATATATTTCAGCATCATTACTCCAGTCTTCAGTGTCACATGATCCTTCAGAAATCACTCTAATATGATGATTTGATGCTCAAGAATCATTTGTTTTTATTTTTAATGTTGATATTTCAATTTACATTTTTTAAAGAAACCGTGATACGTTTTATTTTTAAGGATTCCTTGATAAGAAAGTTCAAAAGAACAGCATTTATTTGAAATAGAATCTTTTGTAACATAATAAATGTCTTTACTGTCACTTTTGATCAATTTAATGCATCCTTGATGAATAAAAGTATTAGTTTATTTAAAAAAAAACATTTTAACAGTAGTCCATGTGAGTGAATAAATGAATGAATCAGTGAATGAAGTGAGTGAATGAATGAATCAGTGAATGAAGTGAGCGAATGAATGAATCAGTGAATTAAGTGAGCGAATGAATGAATCAGAATGAAGTGAGCGAATGAATGAATCAGTGAATGAAGTGAGTGAATGAATGAATCAGTGAATGAAGTGAGTGAATGAATGAATCAGTGAATGAAGTGAGTGAATGAATGAATCAGTGAATGAAGTGAGCGAATGAATGAATCAGTGAATGAAGTGAGTGAATGAATGAATCAGAGAAAAGTGAGTGAATGAATGAATCAGTGAATGAAGTGAGCGAATGAATGAATCAGAGAAGGAAGTGAGCGAATTAATGAATCAGAGAATGAAGTGAGTGAATGAATGAATCAGAGAATGAAGTGAGTGAATGAATGAATCAGTGAATGAAGTGAGCGAATGAATGAATCAGAGAAGGAAGTAAGTGAATGAATGAATCAGAGAATGAAGTGAGTGAACGAATGAATCAGTGAATGAAGTGAGCGAATGAATGAATCAGAGAAGGAAGTGAGCGAATGAATGAATCAGTGAATGAAGTGAGTGAATGAATGAATCAGAGAATGAAGTGAGTGAATGAATGAATCAGTGAATGAAGTGAGTGAATGAATGAATCAGAGAATGAAGTGAGTGAATGAATGAATCAGAGAATGAAGTGAGTGAATGAATGAATCAGTGAATGAAGTGAGCGAATGAATCAGAGAAGGAAGTGAGTGAATGAATGAATCAGAGAATGAAGTGAGAGAACGAATGAATCAGTGAATGAAGTGAGCGAATGAATGAATCAGAGAATGAAGTGAGCGAATGAATGAATCAGTGAATGAAGTGAGCGAATGAATGAATCAGAGAAGGAAGTGAGTGAATTAATGAATCAGAGAATGAAGTGAGTGAATTAATGAATCAGTGAATGAATGAATCAGAGAATGAAGTGAGTGAATGAATGAATCAGAGAATGAAGTGAGTGAATGAATGAATCAGTGAATGAAGTGAGTGAATGAATGAATCAGTGAATGAAGTGAGTGAATGAATGAATCAGAGAATGAAGTGAGTGAACGAATGAATCAGAGAATGAAGTGAGTGAACGAATGAATCAGTGAATGAAGTGAGCGAATGAATGAATCAGAGAAGGAAGTGAGTGAATTAATGAATCAGAGAATGAAGTGAGTGAATGAATGAATCAGAGAATGAAGTGAGTGAATGAATGAATCAGTGAATGAAGTGAGTGAATGAATGAATCAGAGAAGGAAGTGAGTGAATGAATGAATCAGAGAATGAAGTGAGTGAACGAATGAATCAGTGAATGAAGTGAGCGAATGAATGAATCAGAGAAGGAAGTGAGTGAATGAATGAATCAGTGAATGAAGTGAGTGAACGAATGAATCAGAGAATGAAGTGAGTGAATGAATGAATCAGTGAATGAAGTGAGCGAATGAATGAATCAGTGAATGAAGTGAGCGAATGAATGAATCAGAGAATGAAGTGAGCGAATGAATGAATCAGTGAAGGAAGTGAGTGAATGAATGAATCAGAGAATGAAGTGAGCGAATGAATGAATCAGAATGAAGTGAGCGAATGAATGAATGAATCAGAGAAGGAAGTGAGTGAACGAATGAATCAGTGAATGAAGTGAGCGAATGAATGAATCAGAGAAGGAAGTGAGTGAATGAATGAATCAGTGAATGAAGTGAGTGAACGAATGAATCAGATTGTGCACCAACGGTTTGTTTACCTCACAGCTACAACGGCTCTTTGCCGAACGGAGACCGGGGCAGAAGGAGAAGCCGCTTCGCTCTGTTAAAGAGACCCAAAGCCAATGGAGTCAAACCCAGCACCGTCCACAGCACATGCAGTCCGCAGACCGCCAAGGTACACCATCATCATTTTTATGTTGCTCATTCATATGTGTCACGTTGGATCTGCACAAGCCGAGTGTTTAAATGTCCTTATCATTCCTCACTGTCTAAGGCATGTTAACTCATGTATCACTCAACACATTTACCTCATCCTCACGTTTCTCTGTCATCTGTTACTCCTGCCTGCTCATGACGAGGGTTTTGGTGTTTCTGCAGGCCATCAGCAACAAAGACCAGCACAGTGTCTCGTACACACTGTCCCGAGCGCAGACGGTGGTGGTGGAGTACACACACGACAGCAACACTGACATGTTTCAGGTGCGTTTTTTCTTGCTGGATTTGTGCCATTACCCAGAATGCAATAGCTGTCATTTCACCGTTTTGGTTAACTATAGAGCCGATGTAGTCCAGCTATGAGTAACCCACTTCTAGCCAACATAACCTTGAGTTTGGTTACATGTTGTTTTTGCCAAAATAACTTGTGAGATGTTTAATATTCCATCATGTAAGCAAAGCTTGTTTCCGGCACCAAAAAAATTTTTAAATGTAAATGCGACTTTTTATCTGACTTTTTTCTCGCAATTGCGAGTTTATATCTCACAATTCAGACTTTATAACTTTCAATTGCTTGTAATGTAATGAGTTGCATGTAATTATGCATAATTTACTGTTATTACTATGGTAGGTGCATGTAACATATGTAACAAGGACACTGTAAAATAAAGTGTTACCAAAAGTTGATCATATCTGTCACTGATATCAGTCTGATTTTGCTCATATCTTCATTGCACAAACCCTATAAAACCATCATTCTTTTGCAGATCGGCCGGTCCACTGAAAGCCCCATTGATTTTGTGGTGTTGGACAATGCGCCTGGTTGTCACGGTAACAGCGACACACTGTCGTCTCAGAGCACCATCTCGCGGTTCGCGTGTCGGATCGTGTGTGAGCGAGACCCGCCCTACACCGCGCGCATCTACGCCGCCGGCTTCGACTCGGCCAAAAGCATCTTCCTGGGGGTGGGTCACACACACTCTCTCCTCTCTTACAGTCTTTCACACTCATCCATCCACCCGTTCCACGATGCATTCATGTGTTCACTGATCCTGGAGAGCTGAAAATGAACAAGTGAGTGAGTGAACAAATTCATGAAGAGATTGATCGACACTACCATTCAGAAGTTTGGGTCGGTATGATTGGGTCGGCTTATATTTTTGAAAGAAATCTCTTCTGCGCACCAAGTCTGCATTTATTTGATCAACAGACCCCCCCCCCCCCCCCCCCCCCAGAAAAACAGCAGTATTGTGCAATATTATTATAATTTAAAAGAAGTTTTCTATGTGAATATACTGTAAAATATCATTTATTTCTGTGATCAAAGCTGAATTTTCAGCATCATCACTCCAGTCTTCAGTGATTTGATGCTCGAGACATTTCTGATTATTCTCACTTCATATTTTTGATAAAACTGTGACACATTTTATTTTTCAGGATTCTTTGATGAATAGAAAGTTCAAAAGAAAGAAAGACATTATAAATGTTTTTACTGTCACTTTTGATCAATTTTATGCATCCTTGTTGCAAAAGTGTTCGGTTTTTTTTTTTACTGACCCCAAACTTTTGAACAGTAGTCGATGTGAGTGAATGAATGAATGAATCAGTGAATGAAGTGAGCGAATGAATGAATCAGAGAATGAAGTGAGCAAAGGAATGTATCAGCGAATGAAGTGAGCGAATTAATGAATCAGTGAATGAAGTGAGTGAATGAATGAATCAGTGAATGAAGTGAGCAAAGGAATGTATCAGCGAATGAAGTGAGCGAATTAATGAATCAGTGAATGAAGTGAGTGAATGAATGAATCAGAGAATGAAGTGAGCAAAGGAATGTATCAGCGAATGAAGTGAGCGAATTAATGAATCAGTGAATGAAGTGAGTGAATGAATGAATCAGAGAATGAAGTGAGCAAAGGAATGTATCAGCGAATGAAGTGAGCGAATTAATGAATCAGTGAATGAAGTGAGTGAATGAATGTATCAGCGAATGAAGTGAGCGAATTAATGTATCAGTGAATGAAGTGAGCGAATGAATGAATCAGAGAATGAAGTGAGCAAAGGAATGTATCAGCGAATGAAGTGAGCGAATTAATGAATCAGTGAATGAAGTGAGTGAATGAATGAATCAGAGAATGAAGTGAGCAAAGGAATGTATCAGCGAATGAAGTGAGCGAATTAATGAATCAGTGAATGAAGTGAGTGAATGAATGAATCAGAGAATGAAGTGAGCAAAGGAATGTATCAGCGAATGAAGTGAGCGAATTAATGAATCAGTGAATGAAGTGAGTGAATGAATGTATCAGCGAATGAAGTGAGCGAATTAATGTATCAGTGAATGAAGTGAGCGAATGAATGAATCAGAAAATGAAGTGAGCGAATGAATGAACCACTGAATAAAGTGAGTGAATGAATGAATCAGAAAATGAAGTGAGCAAAGGAATGTATCAGCGAATGAAGTGAGTGAATGAATGAATCAGAGAATGAAGTGAGCAAAGGAATGTATCAGCGAATGAAGTGAGCAAAGGAATGTATCAGTGAATGAAGTGAGTGAATGAATGATTCAGAAAATGAAGTGAGCGAATGAATGAACCACTGAATAAAGTGAGTGAATGAATGAATCAGAAAATGAAGTGAGCAAAGGAATGTATCAGCGAATGAAGTGAGTGAATTAATGAATCAGTGAATGAAGTGAGTGAATGAATGAACCACTGAATAAAGTGAGTGAATGAATGAATCCGTGAATGAAGTGAGTGAATCAGTAAACCAGTGAATAAAGTGAGTGAATCAGTAAACCAGTGAATAAAGTGAGTGAATCAATGAATCAGTGAATGAAGTGAGTGAATCAATGAATCAGTGAATGAAGTGAGCGAATGAATGAATCAGTGAATGAAGTGAGCGAATGAATGAACCAGTGAATAAAGTGAGTGAATGAATGAATCCGTGAATAAAGTGAGTGAATCAGTAAACCAGTGAATAAAGTGAGTGAATCAATGAATCAGTGAATGAAGTGAGTGAATCAGTGAATAAAGTAAGTGAATCAGTAAAACAGTGAATAAAGTGAGTGAATCAATGAATCAGTGAATGAAGTGAGTGAATCAGTGAATAAAGTAAGTGAATCAATGAATCAGTGAATAAAGTAAGTGAATCAATGAATCCGTGAATAAAGTGAGTGAATCAGTAAACCAGTGAATAAAGTGAGTGAATCAATGAATCAGTGAATGAAGTGAGTGAATCAGTGAATAAAGTAAGTGAATCAGTAAACCAGTGAATAAAGTGAGTGAATCAATGAATCAGTGAATGAAGTGAGTGAATCAGTGAATAAAGTAAGTGAATCAATGAATCAGTTAATAAAGTGAGTGAATCAATAAACCAGTGAATAAAGTGAGTGAATCAATGAATCAGTGAATCTGAATGAATGCATGAATGAATGAATGAATCAGTGAATGTAGTAAGCGAATGAATGAATCAGTGAATCAGAACGAATGCATGAACAAACGAACTGATGAATGAGCCTGTTTCCCCTCTGTCCTCAGGAGAAAGCGGCGAAGTGGTGGTGCGCTGACGGGCAGATGGACGGTCTGACCACGAACGGCGTGCTGGTGATGCGCCCGCGACACGGCTTCACCTGCGAGTCCAAACCCAGCGCCTGGAGGGAGATCTCGGTGTGCGGGAACGTCTTCACACTGCGAGAGACGCGATCGGCTCAGAAACCCGGCAAACTGGTGAGAGCGCAGGCCAAGCTCCTCAAAGACACGGATTTACATTATTTCATAGACTTTCTCATTAAACTCACAACCAAAGTGAGGGCCGAGAATCACTGAGGCGTAATGAAATCCTCCAGAACAAGGTCAAAACTTCACCATAGCGACATTTTGGTGATGCACAGAGAAACATTAGGCTAAGATTTCCTTGTTGTGTTACTCAAACATCACCATGACAACAAAATTCCCACCGTCCTTATCTGGAATCTCACATGCACACACACACACACACACACACACACGAAGCGTTGTTCAGTTTTGTAGTGTGAATAAGAGTTTTTTGTATATTTGTGTATCTTTTCAATCAGCGAAGGCGTACAGAGAGTAAATGAGCACAAAACTTGTGTCGTGTCCTGTGTGTGTGTGTGTGTGTGTTTGTGTGCTGTTGTGCGTGATATGACTCCCGCCCGACTGGAATGTTTGTTGTGTTGTTAAATCTGGTCTCCATGGCGTCAGAAGGCCTGTCCATAACCTCGCCATGCAGCTTTTTTTCTGGATGCTCAGTGTGTGAGAATGAGACGTTATGAAATGACAGTCGCTGGTAAACAACAGTTCTGAACATCTCTTACTTCCTGGATCCTGGATTTCTCAATATCTGTTCAGCAGAATTTTATAGCTCATAATGGGTCTTATTTAACCTATACTGAATCTAGATAAGTTGAAACTCACAAACAAATAATTATTTAACTCAAAAATCAAAGAAATAAATAAAAACCTTAAACGGCATGAAAATGTCTGAGTGTATCTATCTATCTATCTATCTATCTATCTATCTATCTATCTATCTATCTATCTATGTTTACTATACTTTTTGTGTTGTGAATTGTGTAAATGCAGTATTTCTGACACTGCACATCTAACTCATCTGTATATTCGTGGTGGCCGTGTTTTGTGTGTGTGTCTGTCTGAGATGTGGAGATGTGTGTGTGTGTGTGTGTGTGTCTGTCTGAGATGTGTGCCTGTGTGAGACAGAAGACCCGAGGTGACGCTGGGAGGTTTCTCTGGATATCTTGCGCTCTCTAAACAGTGGATGTGGTTTGGATGTGTTCCACTATGACTCTGTATGGACTCGCTGTACGTTTACTGACTCACTGAGCGATCATGTTTGAAGAGCATGTGGATTCATGAGGAAATAAGAGCGTCATCTAGTGGCCGGTTAGAGTCAGTGCAGATTGACCTTTACTTACCTCCTCTGAAAGTATCCACTCTGTTAGGCAGGCTTATTAATCGTTTGATATCTGCCCATTTTAGGATTATTCTGATTACATTAGTAACAGAAGTGGCTGTTTTCCCATGTGTCACTTCCAAATGCCTTCCATGTCAAAGGATAATGAACACCTGAATATATAAAATATATGAAAACTAATATGTTCAAATATACTATGTATACGTTCTAGGGGTGTAACCATATATCGTGTCACAGTATATCGCAATACAAAAATGCAATAATATGTATCTTGGATAGTGACAATATGTATTGTGTATAGTTCACCCAAAATGAAAATTAGTGTGTGAGGAAAAAAAATTCAAGTTTACAGAGTTATAGTGTCAGTACTTCATTAAACTACAATATAATGTTGAATATAATGTATAATAATGCAATGGGGGAATATTTGTGGGTCCTGATAATGTCTTATGTTACCAGTTAAAAGTGGCCTACATTATTTTAAATATATCTAGTCAGTGATAGAGTGCAAGCATATTCGTCTAAAATAATTGTGTACTATCAGCTTCAGAATCTGGTAATACAGAAACACAGGTTTGGTGTCTCGTGTTGCAAATCCAATGACGCTGGTAGAGACGATTCTCTCTGACCAATCAAGTGATTCGTAGTGTTTTCACGTCACATTTTAGTATCGGCACGGTACGCTTGGAACCTCAACAGAGGTCGTACCATTTAAAGCGAGCTGAAGTGGAAGCAGTGGAAAAAGCGGCATAATAATTATATTTCTCTCTCTCTCTAGGTTGAAAACAAGTTACAATAATAACAATAATATCGTATCGTGAGTTCAGTATCGTGATATGTATCGAATCGTGACATGAAGGTATCGTTACACCCCTAACACGTTCTATTTCTCTCTAACTCCGAAGAGGTCGCAAAAAGCCCGCGATAAATAACTCAACCCCTGGGTTATTATATCCGACCCAGGATCTGGGTAACACGAAAACTACCCAAACTCAGGATTTGGGTAGAAAACAATAACCCAAGATTTTTTAGAGTGTGGATAATGAACACCTGAATAAATGAAATATATGAAAAAATAAGATATGTTCAAATAACTATGTATACATTATATTCCTCTCTCTCTCTCTCTCTCTCTCTCTCTCTCTCTCTCTCTGTCTCTTTCTCTCTCGCTCTCTCTCTCTCTCTCTGGGTTGAAAACGAGTAACAATAATAACAATAATATCGTATCAGTATCGTGATATGTATCGAATTGTGACATGAGGGTATCGTTACACCTCTAATACATTCTATTCCTCCCTCTCTCCTTCTCTCTCTCTCTGGGTTGAAAACAAGTTACAATAATAACAATAATATCGTATCGTGAGTTCAGTATCGTGATATGTATCGAATCGTGACATGAGGGTATCGTTACACCCCTAACACGTTCTATTTCTCTCTCTCTCTCTCTAGGTTGAAGACGAGTCTCAGGAGTTGACGGACGGCACGTTAATCGATCTGTGCGGCGCGACTCTCCTGTGGCGTTCGGCTGAAGGCCTGTCCCGCACGCCGACCCTCAAACACCTGGAGGTGCTCCGGCGCGAGCTGAACGCGGCTCGGCCTCAGTGTCCCGTGGGCCTGCGAACACTGGCCTTCCCCAGCTCCGATCGCTCCTTCATCGGCCCGGCCCACGACGACCAGCCCTGGGCCTACCTGCACTGCGGACACGTGCACGGGTACCACGCCTGGAGGGGGCGCCGGCGGGTCCCGAACGAGGGCTCGACCGAGGAGGAGGACGACGAGTCTGAGGCGAAAGAGGAGGCGGAGCAGGAGCCGCTGAGGGAGGGCGAGAGAGAGTGTCCGCTGTGCCGAACGCGAGGTTTGTACGTGCCGCTCAAACTGGGCCGCGAGTCGGGCTTCTACCTGGACGGGGCGCCCCCGACGCACGCCTTGAACCCCTGCGGACACGTGTGCTCAGAGCGGACCGCGGCCTTCTGGAGCAAACTGATGCTGCCGCACGGGGCGCACGGGTTTTACCCCGCGTGTCCGTTCTGCATGAGGCCACTCGCGCGCGAGGGCAAGGTCACGAGACTGATCTTTCAGGGGTCGCTGGACTGAGTGTGTGTGTGTGTGTTTAAGACTCGTACGTGCCAAACACTCCGATTTTCCCACAAGCCATCTGTTCTCTGCACTGCCAGCTGTCTGACCGGACGCACATCCAGTAGTTTTCTGTTAAAAGTCACTGTGCTTGTCAACATTAAAGTCAGCATGAAATCAAAATCGAGACTGATCTTTCAGGTGCCACTGGACTGAGCGCGTGTGTGCTTTTAAGACTCGTACGTGCCGAACACACACATTCAGCTCTCTGATTTTCCCACAAGCCATCTGTTCTCGTCACTGCCAGCTGTCTGACCGGATGGAGCGATAGACGTTCATCTTTTCTGTTAAAAGTTACTGAGCTGTCCTGCCAAAACTAGCATTAAAGTCAGCATGAAATCAAAAACCAATCATTTTTATTTTGGTAACTCTTTATAATAAGGTTCATTAGTTAGCATTAGTTAATGTATTAACTAACATGAACTAACCATGAACAATATATTTATTACTGTTTCGTTAATCTTTGTTAAGGTTAGTTAATAAAAAATACAGCTGTTCATTGTTTGTTCGTGTTAGTTCACAGTGCATTAACTAATGTTAACAAGATTTTAATAAAGTATTATTAAAGATTAACAAAGATTAATAAATGCTGTATAAGTGCAGTTCATTATTAGTTCATGCTAATTAATGTAGCTAATGGACCTTATTGTAAAGTGTTACCTTTATTTTGCAATATTTATTATAAATGATTTTTGCACATCACTATTATCTTAGAGAAGAGATGTTGCCCCTCTCTCTTCTCTGATGATGTGTTTACTGCCATGAGGGCGGAGCAACCTGTCAATCACATCAGATCCACCAATAGCAAACCACAACAATCCAGTTAATTCCCCTCTGACAAAATCAAGCCCCGCCCTACATTTGATCTTGTTCCAGAAACCGTTCCACTCGGATGTATACGTCACATAAGAAAGAAAAGACTCGGACTTGTGTTTCATGCCGACTTTAATGTTACTTATAAGAAGAGCGGTTATGAATATGAATGTTGTGAATGTTATGAATACACTTCAGCGGGTGTGTAAACCTGTTTTCTGAAATGTTCTGAATTGCTTTCCTTTCATTTGTGCTTGCTGTATAAAAATGTCATCACCTTGACAAATGCCAATGATTTTCATCAACATAGCGAGTTTGAAATTAGATTATTATATGATGTTAGAATGTATATATATTAAATCTGTTGTTGTTGTTGCATTTTCTCAGAAATGTTTTTGTATCATTCTTAAAGAATAAAGGTAATAGCTCATATTTCAATAAAACCCAGAGCACTTTTCCACTTTCCAAAATTATAAAATGGCCAGACAAGATATAATAGAGAAAGAAAGCTGAATAAATTAACAAACACAAAGACATAAGAAATAATAATAATAATAATGAATGACTGACAGATAAAAACAATGAAAGAAAGAAAAAAGAAATGAATGACAAGAAATCAGAACAAATTACTATTTTTATTTTTTACACCAAAGAACACAACATTTACAATTTACAAGCAAAAAGACAATAAACAGGATATTATACGACGGTTACAATGCACGAAATTCCTAAATGAACTACCATTGAAGATTTTTACAAGCAATTTTGCTCTTTAAAGAATTCAATTATCAATAAATAATTATCAATATATCAATCTTTGTTGAAAACGGGAAAAATAAGCTATTTCTTTAAAGAATGTAAAGTTTTGCGAGGAATATTAAAAAATAACTATAAACGTAGCATGAAAAGGCTTTATCTCCAAAATCACAATTTTTTGGCAAAAGTTTGGGGTTAAACTCCTTTCACAGAAGTAATGAATGATTGTGTGACGGAGTGAGATTCGTGTACGCGTTGACAAAACAACTTGTAAACCGGAAGTGTCTGCGTTGCGCGCGCAGTGCATCATGGGCCGGTGACCGGCGGACCGCTGAGTTGTGTGATATGAGCCTCACATCTGTGAGGATGTGACCGGGATCTGATGATATTATGATCGCCAGGAGCTGCTTTATCTCATATAACAGGTACTCGCCGTCGCAGACACACACGGCAGTGTTTATGAGTGAGTGTGCGGGGCGTTAATGGCGCTGGAGCGGGTGTTTATTATGATTAGCGCTCGGGCTAGCAACGGATCATTACGTGTAACCCACAATAACAAACTCAACTCACAAAACTACTGTAAAACCAGCAGAAATTACGCGTATATGCTCTTAAAATGCGTATTTATTCGTACGTGTGTCAGTTAAAGTGATAGTTGCGCTGAGGTGGTTTGTTTTGCTCCTCGCAGGTAATTCCATCAGGTATTATTAATGATAATTATGTTTTAATAATAATTAATATTGTAAATATTCATATTTTAAAGCCGGTTGTGTCTCCACTTGACGCTAAAGCGAAGATAATGAAGGGTTGAGCTGTCAGTAATACGTTTCTAGGTCAATACACTTCTATAATGTCTCTTAATAATATAATAAATGTGTGTAGTTATTGAAATATAGGCTGTTTAAATGGAGCTTCGTTGTGAGGTAATGATTGATCTGTCTTATCAACTCCCAGATGCTGAACTCATCTGTCACGTGTCCTGTCTTTTCCATAAAAATAACATTTTATTCAATATATCAATATTTGCTATGTGCGTGTTTGGGCAAATTCAGTGCAAGGGCGTTTAATTGTTGGGTGTAATGTATCACTAAGTATTTTTTAATAACTTTATTTTCCCTTGAAAAGTAAAGTAAGGGACTAGTTTTTCTGTAATAAAATTACAGTTACTTCTGATGGAACAACTCTATATAAAACAACAGTGGACGTAACACTAAAACTTAATGTTAAAATGTATGTTTTTAACGTACGTAACCTTCTCCCTTTACACACTTTGGGCATTTCAAAAATAATTTATTCAATTATATATTGTTAATTTGACAGAATTAAAAGTGCAGTTTCATGTCTTATCCTTGTATTGTTCAACTGGTCGCGGTTTAAATGGGATTTACAAAGTAATTAGTAATAAGTGATGCAATCGTTTTTAGAGAGAGTAGTTAGTACAGTAATCTAATTAATTACACTCTTGATAAGGTAATGATTTATTTTTTAGAGTAAGTTACCCAACACTGATCATATTGGATAGTAGATTCCCTCTTCATTAGAAATTGAAACGTTGAAATGTGTTTTCTGTGAAGCTGATTTGAAATATGAATTGTGAAATGTTCAATAAATGTGACATTAATCAGTTAATCTTGCAAACATGTACTGGTGACAAAACGCTAACGAGACGTTGGAGCAAATTGTGCTCAGTTATCATTAAAATACTGCAAATACTACATATAACAGGCCTATAGTTTTGTATTATTTTTGATTTAACATTAATCTGTTAACATTAATCATTAAATATACATATTATTCAACTATCTAAGAAATACTGCCTTGATATGCATTAACATTTATTTATTTATTGGTTTTCTCTTTCCACTAATGAGGATTTAGACAAAAGTTGCTCTTTCTTAATTAATAGTTTTTCTTTACACAAAGTGTAGTGTTATATTAAATTAAATGTGTGGTGTGGATTAAGTTGCTGACCGGTTTGACTCGTGGGTAAAGTTGAGCTGAATGACTGTGTGTGTGAGTGTTCTGAGTCTGACGCTGCAGCTCGGTGGAGTGTGTGTCGTGCTGGTGTTTTTGCTCTCTGACTCCTCGGCAGCCGAACTCAAACCGCAGCACGTTGGAGGAGTGAAACCTCAGCGCTCTCGTTTCTCCTTCTGAATGACTAGAAAGCCTGCGCTCATGCTTCTCGTGGGCCGCTGGAGCGCTTGAGTTCAGCTGTTTTGCAGTAGATCTCATCTTCACTCGTTCGCGCTCAGCCTGCAGTTTCTCTCTCTCTCTGCTCACTCAGGTGTGAGATGCGGTCCGGACATCTGATTAAACTGCTGCCATGAGTAGAAATGATTTAGATGGCTGCACACACAGCTGCAGGATGTTCTGTGTGTGTGTGTGTGTGTGTGTGTGTGTGAGTGTGAATTCATATTCCTCTTTGTGTTTTTCACTCTTACTCACTTGTTTTATACCCCAGTGTGTGTTTTTTTTTAAGCACTTGTACATTTAAAGGGATAGTTCACCCAAAAATGAAAATGTACTCGAGTCATTCTAAGTGTTTATGACTTTCTTCTTTCAGACGAATACAATCGGAGTTTAATTAAAAAATGTCCTGGCTAAAGCTTTATAATAGCAGTGAATGGCCATTTCTGTTTTGAAGTCCTTAAAAGTGCATCTATCCATCATAAAAGTGCATCTATCCAGCATAAAAGTGCATTTATCCATCATAAAAGTGCATCTATCCAGCATAAAAGTGCGTCTATCCATCATAAAAGTGCATCTACCCATCATAAAAGTGCGTCTTTCCATCATAAAAGTGCATCTATCCATCATAAAAGTGCATCTATCCATCATAAAAGTGCATCTATCTTCATAAAAGTGCATCTATCATCATAAAAGTGCATCTATCCATCATAAAAGTGTATCTATCCATGATAAAAGTGTATCTATCCATGATAAGTGCATCTATCCATCATAAAAGTGTATCTATCCATGATAAAAGTGCATCTATCCATCATAAAAGTGCATCTATCCATGATAAAAGTGTATCTATCCATGATAAGTGCATCTATCCATGATAAAAGTGTATCTATCCATGATAAAAGTGCATTTATCCATCATAAAAGTGCATCTATCTGTCATAAAAGTGTGTCTGTCAATACAATGAATCTGAATAGTTATTTCAGCTCAGACGTTGATTTCCCCCTAGCAGACGGGTGTTTCCTGTGCCGTGACAGGATGTTGATGTCGTTCTCTTGTTCTTTCGTTTCAGTCAGCCTCATATGTGAGGGATCCGTAGTGATGTCCTCCAATCCGATACCTCAGTCCAGCGGAGGAGGAGGAAGAGGCGCCGGCTCCAGCGACGGGCTCTTCCGGAAGCCCCGGGACCCTTCGATGGCCCCCAGACACTATCGAACCCCGCGCTCCCTCCCGGACGTCTGCCCTAAGGAGCCCACCGGTGAGATCTCAGAAACTGGGAAACGGGCTCTTCCTCTTGGAAAACGCCACGTTACATGATATGGATGGAGTGTTTTATGAAATTTGGGACGTATGTAGGTGTTGACACACACTGCCTCCATCCTGACATGAGGATTTTGGTAGTGCTTGTGTTATCTTTACTGTTATTGTCAGTACTTTATTATCTTTTTATACCACTGGGGCTGTTGAACGCTTGATTCTGATAGGTTGACGAACGTTTTAAGGTGTGCAAGTATTTTCAGGGAAACGCACGGGTAAAGTAGTTCCAGGCAGGACTCGATCACATTATAGTTTCATATTACGTCACCAAATGATTTTAGTTATTTCAAAGATACTTACAGCCGACAACAGCAAAAGAAAGAACCAAAACCCACAGCGACACTGACCCAGCAAATTAATATAGTAAACAATAGGATAAATTTTCAATTGTTTTGACACAAAATTGCATTTTATTATGTACGGAAAGCACATCTTTCTCCCGCTCAAACACACACACATACAGTAAGGACACAGCTTTGCTCTCATGATTTTATCAGTAAAATAGTTTAACAACTGAAACGTTACACTCTAGCTACATTTCTCACTAGCTACTGTAGATAATACCGGCGCTGTTCTTGAAGCAGATAAACTTACAGTTTCGCTATGAGTAATAAGATAATTCAGACACTCTCTCTATAACTGCATTAATAACTGCATTAGTCTGCTATCAGTGGCTGAAGTCTCCGTTACAAGCTCTAAAATAATGTTTTGGAATTAGCAATAGAGGCTTGGGATGAGATGTGTAAGAAATTAGCCCTACACACAGGAGCGTTTTCAGAACAAAAACCTGACAAATGTCTTGAAATGCAACATCTGAACAATGTCTTGAGGTGTGGAAACCGTAATATAAGCGGAATAATTGACTCCGGTCCTTTGAATTATGTAGAAACAATTTCCAGAAGAGCCTTCCATTGAACAGTTCTAAAAAAAAAGAACCGCTTTTCCTTAGTGTGAAGAACTTTTTAATAATCTAAAGAACCTTTTGTGGAATGGAAAGATTCCCCGGATGTTAAATGTTCTTCATGAAACCGCCAGTGCCAATACAGAGCCGTTATTCTTCAGAGTGTGAGTGTGAAATGAAGTCGTCCTCTGTGCAGGTGAAGGCCGTGGCCTCTGCGACGGGCCGTCTGTCGTGGCCGACCAGCACCGCTGGACTGTGTATAACTCTAAAGTGAACCTCCCCGCGGCCCTGAACGACCCCAGGCTGACCAAGAGAGAGTCCGACTTCTTCACTAAGACGTGGGGCCTGGACTTCACCGAGACCGACGTCATGCCTTCCTTCTACTTGCCCAACATCACCCGAGAACACTTCAGCTCCTACCTGCAGGAGACGGCTCAGGTGACACTTCTCAATTATTCAGAGAGAGAGAGAGAGCGAGAGAGAGAGAGACACACAGAGAGAGAGAGAGACACAGAGAGAGAGAGACACACAGAGAGAGAGAGAGACACAGAGAGAGAGACACAGAGAGAGAGATAACTATAGTCAGAAATATTCTTATCTTGTCTGAATGTAGGTACAAATGTACAAATGTGTTTTTTATTTTTTATCTTATTTCTCTTATTTCTTGTTTATAAAAATGTATTTGTTTACTGATTGATTTATTGACTTTATTGATTATATTGAGACACAGAGAGAGAGAGAAAGAGAGAGAGAGAGAGAGAGAAGGAAAAAACATAACTGTCATCGTTCCCCATCATGTGACTGTCAGCTGATGATGCTCTAATAAGTGCTGTTGTTGTTAAAGTCCCTCTGTAGACAATCATTATATCCCTTAAAACTCATCTTTTGATCACCGAAATGACATCTTTAAATGTTTTTTCCTTAAAAGAATTTCATCATGTCTTAAAATAGCTTGAATGTAACTCGACACCCTTGCCTCATTTAGTATGCGAGGTTCTATGAATATGCAAATGAGCCCCGCCTCCACTCACTCACTCAGCTCAGAGATCCACTCGTTGACGATCACACGTTGATCTGATTGGTTACAAGGTAGTTTGTGACGTCAGAAACACCAGTGTTTTTGAGACTGTCTTTGGTTCACTGCAGTTTTAAGGAGAAAATACTCAGCAATGGTGTCGACTTATGAATTTACACATGGTTTGTCTTAAAGCATATTAAAACATCACATAAGACATATAAACAACGTTAAAAGCTGGACTTTCAACACAGGGGGACTTTAACTAAAACTATTAAATACGTTTTTGGAATTTTGAAATTAAGCAATAAAAATGGAATAAACGACTATTAGATGACAAGAAAATGCCTAAACTTGCTGTCTGGTTCAGCGTCTCACGGTGTGTGTAGACCTGTGTGTGTCGTTGTTAATCTCACGGTGTATTAATAGCCTTTGAGGCTCTTAAAGCAGAGAAATGTGTCTTCAGTCTGTGTTCCCCGTGTTTATCTCTGACGGGCTCCAGGCGATGGCAGCTTGTTTGTCTCTGTGGTTTTCCGAAGGTTAAACGACTCTCGTTTTCCACCGGCGTTTCCTTCAGAGGAACATCTTCTGTTTTTAGCCGGTTCCGTGATCGGAAACACCAGATCTGTTTTTGGAAAGGCAGCTCTGGTACGCGGGTTTCTCACGGTTTGTTTGTGTCTCTCAGAGGGAGAAGATTCACGAGCGCTGTAAGAACGTTTGCCAGAGCAAAGACGACCTGGCGGTGCCCACCATCACCAATAATCACGGTGCGCCTCACTGACCAGCACTGCATCAGCACACAAACATTTCTTTTAATATCCAACTAGAACTTACTTAACAGGGGAGGAACTCGAATGAGTCTGATGTTTTCTAATGTGTGTTTGTGGCGCATTTGTTGCAGATAAAGCCAGAGCTGAGCTGGATCAGGTGCCTAAGGTGAGGACTGAAGACTCACAGCGATCCTGAAAAACATAATCACTGTTTCCACACACATATGAAGCAGCACAACTGTTTTCAACACTGATAATAATCATAAATGTTTCTTTAGCATCAAATCATCATATTAGAGTGATTTCTGAAGGATCATGTGACCCTGAAGACTTTCAGCTTTGACCACAGGAGTATATTACATTTGACAATATATTCACATAGAAAACAGCTATTTTAAATTGTAATAATATTTCACAGTTATTATTTCAGTATTATGACATTCACGATGAGGCGAGAAGTTCGTTCTCTCATGAGAATTTTAAGTGCACAGGCTTTTACCTTTTCATTTATTTTATTGTCTTAAATCCAAGTTTGAAATGTTGTTCATCTTTACTGGAAGAGGTTTTTTTAAATGGCAATGGAAAATTTTTTATGGGAAATAGTTCTCAATCCGAGGCCACAGTTTTAAAAGGGCAAACGTTTCCTTGCCTGTTCATTTTCATCTCTCTCTCTCTCTCTCTCTCTCTCTCTCTCTCTCTCTCTCTCTCGCTCGCTCAGATCTTCATGAAGCCTGAGTTTGTGCTGAACGATCCGGCCACCTTTAACGCCGTGTTGCCGTGGTCTCACTTCAGCGTCGCCGGGGGCAAGAACAGCCGAGATGTGGCGTCGTCACGGTTACTGCAGGAAAAGGTGCCCGTCTATCATTATCAGCAGAACCAATCAGCGTTAGATACTATTATAGTTTATTACATATTTTCTTTTAGTTTTTATTTTCCATTTGCCTTTAGGGTAACTAAAGGCACCGGGGTGGCGGTGCCACCAGCCTGGGCCCGTCATCGCTGCTCGCAGCTATATTAATTTTGTTGTCTTTTTTTATTTTTATTGGTTATTGATTTATTTTTTTATTTTTTTAATATGTCCATTTTTAGTAATTTTAGTTACTTTAGTTTACTTCAAATTAAATAAACAAAAAAGAGAAATTATGCTTTGGCAACTAGCTGAAATAAAGAAATAATAATTTTAGAAATATTTTATTTCCGTTACCATTTATTTCAAGTAAAAATGTTTTTTTATGGTTTTAGTTTTATTTAATTGTAGTAACCCTGCTACCAATAAATATAAATACATTTCTCCATACCATTTTTTGTTTTGTTTTTAGGTCATAGTTTTTAAGGTTTTAATGGAATTTAAAACCAATACCCGGCAAAATGCTTATTTAAATTCATTTTAATTGTAAAATTTTAATATCAATATTTTTGATATAAATATTAACAATTTGGGTATTGCTTAAGTAAATATTTCTACTATTCTTTCCAAGCAAACCTAAACATTTAAGACTAGTAAACAGTAAAATAATTATATAAACAGCATGAACAATTAAGCAAATAAAAACAATAGAGCAAATATACAAATGAGGTAAGGCCTGGTTTCACAGACAGGATTTAGATTAAGCCAGGATTAGGCCTTAGTTCAATTAGGGCATTTAAGTAGCTTTTATAAACATGCCTTAGAAAACAAACATTATTGTTGTGCATCTTGAATGAATGAGGCAAGCTTGAGACAAGCTTTAAGATACATCAGTGCAAGTTGCTTTCAGTTAACAGCTCAAACATGCATTTTAGTCTGGGACTAGCTTAAGCCTTGTCTGTGAAACTGGGGGGTTAATGCGCTGACTCTCTCTCTATATGTGTGTGTGTGTGTGTGTAGTTGAGTCACTATCTAGACGTGGTGGAGGTGAGCATCGCTCGGCAGATCTCTCTTCGCTCCGAGGCCTTCTTCCACGCCATGTCGTCTCAGCACGAGCTCCAGGACCGGCTGCGAGAGACGGCCGACTCCGTGGCTAAGCTTCGCGCTCGTACCGCCGCCATCGACCGAGTGATGTGCCGTGGGCCGCTGCGGGCGCTGCGGGACGCTCTCACACGCAACAATTGCGCTAAACTGCACAATAAGCTGAAGCTGATGGCCGCGGTGCACCAGACGCAGCCCACGGTGCAGTTACTGCTCTCCACATCAGAGTTCGTCGGGGCGCTCGAGCTCATCGCCACCACCAAGGAGGTTCTGCAGCAGGAACTGCAGGGAATACACAGCTTCAGGTGCGCAAACACACACACACACACACACACACACACACACACACGTTTACTAGGAAACATGCTGATAAGAAACAGGAGAGAGTGGCCTGACAGATCAGGATGTTTAGATGTTGCTGTTTACAGTCAAACCAAAAATTATTCAACATTTCTCACATTATCACAGTTTATTCGCTAGAAAATGGTAATAAAAGACAACAAGAACTCAGAGTTATCAAATCAGTTGATATTTCACTGGTTTTGTCCATCCTTCTGTTAGACTGTCTCATAAATGAATTATGTTGAATATCTGTCAGCTGTTAAATTTAACTACACAATTAGATAATACCAGTTTAGCTCAACCAATCACCAAGCAATGCTTCATTTAGTTCAGTCTGTGTGTGAAAAGGTCGCATTAGCAATTACAGAAAAAACACTTCAGCAAAACATGATCAGCTCAAAGTGTCTGAATAATATTTGGTCCCAAATTTGTATACATTTTACTGGAAGTCACTGAATGAAGAATTTTTTTATATAATATGTCACAGTTTACTTTATTTTGCTCTCCTCATTTACATAAATGAACTATAGTGTCCTGCACACACTAGTAAAAATATAAAAAATGATATCAATTATTATTATTATATAATTTTTTGTTTGACTGTATGTCCTGTCATTTGTGTCTGTCTCTTTCCGCAGACATCTGGGTTCTCAGCTCTGTGAGATGGAGAGGCTGATCGATAAGATGATGGTGGCTGATTTCTCCACGTACGCTCAAAGCGACCTCAATCGACCCTTTGAGGAGGACATTCAGGTCATGGAGAAGGTCAGACCTCTTCCACATTTCATGAGGAATTAAATGTTGCTTTATTTCCTGAAATGTTCATTGTACAATGGCAACTCACCGTATCTCTCAAAGCAAAAAACTTCCTCTCGAGTTAAAAAAACATTTATCGAAACTAAACTGCAACTTCAAACTGTTCATCTGTATATACAATTATTTAATAATCAGGCCTCTTTAATTTGGTGAAAAATACTGTAAAAACAGTAATAATGTGAAATATTAAATGTTATGTGAATGTAAGTTAAAATGTAATTTATTGCTGTGATCAAAGCTGAATTTTCAGCATCATTACTCCAGTCTTCAGTGTCACATGATCCTTCAGAAATCACTCGAATATGATGATTTGATGCTCAAGAAACATTTATGATTATGATTAACATTCTTTTGATTAATTTAATGCATTCTTGCTGAATATAAGTATTAACGTATCTTACTGACCTCAAACTTTTGAACAGTAGTGTACAAAAAAAAAAAACTCAATCACTTTAAAGAGCACAAGCATGTTGGGATTGGCACAGAATTGTTTAACAAATGATGTCATTTCAAATGCGAAACTGAACTCTCCAGTAAAAGGCATTGTTGTGGCACCGTCACGTTCCCACAAGCAGACCACAGCAGCGGTTTCCAGTTTCCAGGTGTGAAATAAGTGCAGCCCAGTAAACCAGGTCACATGACATGTTTGTGTTGGATGTGGGTCAGTGTTGGTTTGAGGTTTACAGTGTGGGATTTTCTCACACAGGTCACAAAGCAGCCTGCAGCGTCAGGAAAGGTTGGTTATGTCGCTGTAATTCCCACGCCGACGAGTCAGCCAAACCGCTGATTGCATTCAATTTCTGTAATGAAAGAACAAATGCAGAGATGATGATGACGTCTGATTTATTTTTAATTGGAAATCAAATCAAGAAAATCTCAGCAGCATGTATAATGGGTGGTGTTTTGATTTGCTTGTGTTGTGGTTACACATCTGAGTTTGTGTGTGTTTATTACAGGATCGTTTGCAGTCTCTGGTCTTCGGCCTGTTGAGACAGAGGAAGCTGGATTTCCTGGACATTTACAGTGACGAGATGATCCGCGCTGCCAAGAACGTCGTACGGCAGGTGAGGCGCAGGGACGGGAACACTACAGACTGAGTCATCTGACCAATCAGAGCAGAGTAGACCAATCACAACAGACTGTGTCATCTGACCAATCAGAGAAGAGTAGACTGATCACAACAGACTGGGCCATCTGACCAATCAGAGAAGAGTAGACCGATCACAACAGACTGGGCCATCTGACCAATCAGAGCAGAGTAGACTGATCACAACAGACTGGGCCATCTGACCAATCAGAGCAGAGTAGACCAATCACATCAGACTGAGCATTCTGACCAATCACAGCAGACCAATCACATCAGACTGAGCATTCTGACCAATCACAGCAGACCAATCACAACAGACTGTCATCTGACCAATCAGAGCAGAGTAGACCAATCACAACAGACTGGGCCATCTGACCAATCAGAGCAGAGTAGACCAATCACAACAGACTGGGCCATCTGACCAATCAGAGCAGAGTAGACCAATCACAAAAGACTGGGCCATCTGACCAATCAGAGCAGAGTAGACCGATCACTACAGACCGGGTCATTCTTACCAATCAGATCAAAGAGGAGACCAATCATAATAGACTGGGGCATCTGACCAATCAGAGTAGACCAATCACATCAGACTGGGGCATCTGACCAATCAGAGCAGAGCAGTCCAATCACAACTGACTGTGATTGCATGTAAACCTGTATGAGACCTCAAAAACTAAATTAGGAGCCTTTAAAACAAAAGTGAATGTTTCTCTGAATGATTTCTCTTTCTTTCCCTACAGTGTGTTGAGAAGTCCGTGTCGCAGATCAGTGAGATTGATGCAGACACTGTCAAGTGAGTTCACATCCGCTCAGTATGAATATCACAGCACTGTTTATCACAGCTGACTGTGTGTGTGTGTGTGTGTGTGTGTGTGATGCAGATTTCATGAACAGATGCGCTTGATGACGTTTCATCAGTGGTTTGATCTGCTGCTGGATATATTTGAACACTTCATCCTGTTCCTCAAGAGGATCAAGGTAAATCAACTCAACAACTGCAGTGAAAACCCTGACAATACGTGTCATAAACCATCGTCTGGACATGATATCGCATAGAAAACATAATAATAATTCATAATTTCATCAAAATTGACTAGTTCCGCTCCTCTTTTTGGCAGACGTCAACTAGGCCTTGCAGGCGGATCAGTTAATGTTAACCAGTAGTTTTAGTTAAAAACAACACTGGTAAGGATACATTTTAAAGGGGTGGTATAATGACCCTTTTCACAAGATGTAAAATAAGTCTCTGATGTCCCCAGAGTGTGCGTGTGAAGTTTTAGCTCAAAATACCCCACAGATATTTTTTTATAGCATGTTAAAATGGTCACTTTTTGAGGGTTGAGCAAAAACGCACAGTTTTTGTGTCTGTCCCTTTAAATGCAAATGAGCTGCTGCTTCCGGCACAGGGGGCAGAGCTTCAACAGCTTGTGCGTGTGTGTTAGCAGCTCCGATTACCTCACACACACGCACTGAACATTTCAAAAACTTTTAGCCTTTTATGTTCAAACCGAAATCGGACTAAGATGGAGAGACTCAAGAAGAAGTGACAACATGTAGAAGCAACAGGACGTTTCTGAATGGTTAGTTGATGAATTTATGCAGCTGATGTGTAGTTAACTTCTCATCATTGATTAGCATATTCTTTATGATAATCTATAAATCGGGGTTTATGTACATTTTATGGTTGGTGATGTCACTAACCCGGGAGAAATGTCGTGTAGTCCCTACCAGCCGTTTGTTGAAGTTCTTAAAAATGTATCTTCCTTTGTTTTGAACTTTGAGCATCGTAACTTTGCAGATGTTGTTTATGCTCAAACAGCAACATTACACACTAACTAAAGTTAGAAAAGTGAAATCATAATGAACCACCCCTTTAAAAAGCAGCATCACCTTTGAGATATACGTGTAGATACTGGAGACCGAACTTGAACTTCAGCCTCCATTTCCCAGTCGAAGCGTTGTAAGCTCAGTGATGCATTCGTCCTCTGCAACACAAACTCACACGCGTTTGTTCCAGGCTACGCTCAGCGTCATCCGTAACGTGGTGCTGGAAGTGCTGGACAGCAGCCAGAGGAGTCGGATAGCAGACGTCACCCCCGCAACTAATCATTCCCAGGAGGACGAGGAGGATTCGGGAGTTCATCAGTCCGGGGAGGCGGAGCTTGCGTATCTCACTCACGAGGGGCTCTTCATCAGCGACGCGCTGAACGAAGCCGAGGCGCGCAGCAGCGTTCCAGCCCAGGCGAGAGCACAGGCGCGCACTGAGGCCTGCGGGAGCGACTCGGCCTCCGCCACCACCGAGTCCTCCTCCAGCAGGGAACACAACTACAACACTACCTCCTCCCTGCCCGCCGGGGGCGCTGCTGCTCTGTGAGTCTCTCAGCACGCTGCTCATACTGTCCAATGCTTTTCATTTACACTGTGGGTCAATAAGATCTTTAATACTTAATACTTTTATTCAGCAAGGACACATTGGCCCTGTTTACACCTGCTATTACGATGCGTTTTGGTCGATCGGATCACAAGTGGACTATGCTAAAGGTGTAAACGGGGTCTAAAATGTTTTGAGCTTGTCCACCACTTCCAGAGGAAGTTGAAAACACATTTAACCGGATTGCTTTCGTAGTGTATGCGCTCATGTGGTCGAATGTGTTCAAACAGCCACAAAACACCGTCTTCTCTCCGTCTACTGATCTAATGCGGGAACATTATGGGAAGAGCTCTAGCCAGACGAGGTTGAACTAACGGCTAGAGACTCAAGTTTGGTTTGAAGATGAAAAACGTATCAAGCACAATGTTCTCTCATCATTCCTGATTTCTAACACACACTCAGTGTTTGGCTGATCTTGAGTCTGTCAGAGCAGAAACTAAAGCTGATGATCTCCCTGTGTTTTTCCATCTTCTCCGGTCGCGTTCATATGTTAATAGCGTGAGCTTATTTCGTCCATTAGATCGAAAGATCTGAAAAAACACACACATTTACCCGCCCATAGACCCTCCCCTCGAAGAAATCAGGACAGAAGTGGCTGAAAGTGGACAAAAGAGACGGATTAAAACACCAGGTGTGAACGGGAATGCATCTCCCTCGTCTACTTGTGATCCGATCGACCAAAACACATCTTAAAGGTGTAAACAGGGCCTTTAAATTTATCGAAAGTGACAGAAATCTGTAACATTATAAACATCTTACCTATTTTAAATAAACACTGTTCTTTTGAACTTTCTATTTATTTAAAAGCAGCACAACTGTTTTTAACACTGATAATAATCATAAATGTTTCTTGAGCATCAAATCATCATATTAGAGTGATTTCTGAAGGATCATGTGACACTGAAGACTGGAGTAATGAAGCTGAAAATTCAGCTTTGATCACAGGAATAAATTACATTCTACTATATATTCACATAAAAAACTGTTATTTTAAATTATGATATTTCACGATAATGTTTTTACTGTATTTTTGATAGTGTTTCAAAATGATATTTTGCATACAGAAATTAAAGCCTATTTTAGGACCCTCAAATATTTTTAATGAAATGTACTTGAAATTCACCATGATTTTAATGAAAAGATAATCTTTTTGTTCATTACAGTAATGGGAATTTGGGCATAAATATGGTAATTATAAAGAAAACAATGTAAAATCTTTAAACAAAGAATACATTTTTTTTTACTTTTTTACATTTAATTTACATTTTTTGGGGGTGAAATACGAACTAGACATGTTTTTGTTCCTTTTTATGGCCTATTTAAGATCCTGTGTGTGAGGAATAAACATCACATGTGAAGACACTTGTGTGTCAGCAGGGAGAGCCTCAGTGACGTGTGTGTTCTCTCTGGCAGGAGTGAGGACGTCATGCCGTCTGATCTGGAGTTGGGTCGCGTGGCCAATAACGTTCAGGAGCTGCTGTACACGGCGTCAGACGTGTGTCACGATCGCTGCGTCAAAGTGCTCATGACCCGAGCCAAGGTGAGCACGCATGACACGCTTCAGCTCTGCACACACCCGGACCGGCTCGGTCGGTTTTTCGGCTCACTGCTTTCAAACCCTTAAATCACTCAGTTCCTTCCATCTTTCCCTCGCCGGTCAAAATGACCCGAAGCCCTAAAATTAACTTCACTTAAATTTTTTTTGGTCCAGAAAGTTTATTTTATTTCATTTTGATTTAAAAAATGTTTTATTAACCTTTAAATGACTAGATTTTATCAATATATATATATAATAAATAAATAGTAATTTAAGCACATTCCTCACATTCTTGCAACTTAAATTCAAAACAGCTCACAATTTCATGCATAACCCTTTTAATTCGGCTCAAAATATCTTACATCGGGTGTCTTTGCTGAACTCTTGTGGGAACAAAACATGATATTTCATGACTCTATTCAGTCATTTCTCTAATGTCTCTTATGTAGACATTATAAAATATTGTTTTGGTAAAGTTTGAGCATTTTTAGTTAGAATTTTGAGCATTTTTAGGTTTTTCTGTGTGTACTGAAGCAATTCCTCACATTCCACTCATTCCTATGGGGGTCAAACTGACGCGAGGGAAGGATTTGTTACTTTTTTTAATTTCAACCACAAAACTCCTCGAATCCATTACTTTTTTTGGTTACACTTTATTTTAATGTGTCATTGTTACAGTGTAATTACATATTTAAGTACTGTGTATAATAATTTAACAACATGTACTTACTATAGGGTTAGGGTAGGATCAGGATTTGGTTGAGGGTTAGTTGCATGTGATTTACTGTTATTACTATGGTAAGTACATGTAATATATGTAACAAGGACACATAAAATAAAGTGTTACCCATTTTTTTTTTTTTTTTTTGTGGTTCAAGTGCGGCAAAAGTCCTAGGGTCTTGGACCCCTCTGATGAACACTCAGTTTTATTTGTTGTTTTTTTTAAATGAATTTGGGGTCAAAATGAGCCGAGGGAAGCATGAGGATGAGGAGTTGATGGTCTGTTTCTGCAGGACGGCTCTCTGGAGCGCTTGAGCTCGGCGGAGTTCGTGTGTTTGAGTCAGGCGGTGGAGTCGTTCGTCCAGGACACTGAGCAGGAGTGTGTCCGGCGCAGCATGAGCCTGAGGGGGGCGCTACAGAGTCAGGCCAACCGCTTCGTGCAGCGCTTCCACGAGGAGCGCAAGACCAAACTCAGGTACACACAAACACACCACGCTTTAGGCTACGTCTACATCAGTCCGGAGACATTTGAAAACGCCATTTTCATTTCATTAAAAACGCTCTCCGTCCACACTAGCGTTCTGCGACGTTTCAGTGTGGATGAGAAACACTAAATGCTGCGAGTGTGTAAAACCTCACAAAAGCTCACAGAGATGATAAATAATAGAGTTCTCACGCAATTCTTCTGGCAGGATCATTTTATTTAGCAAAATATCTCCTCATTCACTGATGTGTCCAGTAGAGATGCGCGGTTGTCGGTTACAGCCGTGGACTCCGCGGATAAACCGCGGATCGGGCGGATGACGTGACGAAAAATTATATTTTAATTAAATTCAGGCGGGTGGCGGGCGGTTGAACCAATCAAATGAAAAATATATGTATACACAAATCAACGGATGGCGGGCGGGTGCGGTTTTGAAAATTGGTCAAAAACGTTGGTGCGGCTGGATGACGGACGGATGATGATTTTTGTGATGCGGTTGCGGATGAAATAATAGCCCATCCGCGCATCTCTAGTGTCCAGGTCGCTCTCACTCATCATTATATGTTTGCTCTAAATCGCGACTGCTCTCACGTTTTACCGCAGGACAGCAAATGCGAGTGAATTCTGTCATCTTTACCGGACTGTGATATGAAGAAGTCACATATTAAGCAACTATAAAGTGAATAGCACATAACAGGCACAATACTGGTATAAACATGAATATCTATGGGTTTAATATGCATCACATGACTAAACTTACATCATTGTTTTTAAATACCTCAGTTTTGACAGTCCACACTCAATTTATTCACTCTAGAGAGTGAAACGGCGTCTAGGTGTGGACGGACGGACACAACGGAGAGAAAAAGATGCGTTTTCAAACGAGAACGTATTAGTGTGGACAAGGCCTTAGAGTTTGAAGAGCTGAATGCTTCAGGTGTGTGTGTGTGTGTGTGTGTGTGTGTGTGTGTGTGTGTGTGTGTGTGTGTGCAGTCTGCTGCTGGATAATGAGCGCTGGAAGCAGGCTGAGGTCCCTGTGGAGTTCCAGGATCTGGTGGACTCCATCGCTGACGGACGCATCAGTCTTCCTGAACGCAGACACACGGGTACCAAACCACCTGCAACTATTGCAATGCATTATTTGATTAGTTTAATAAATTGATTTATTTATTGTACATTTATTGTATAGGGTGACTCGGGTTTAACTGCGTCCTTTATTGCAGTTTATTATTCATATTTCAGTTTGGTAAATGTATGTTCAGAGTTGTGACTTTTTTTTCCTCCATGTTTGTATGGATTTCCGTATTAATGAATTATTTACCAAAAAAAAGTTAACTCTTTTTGACAGTATTAAGAATTACAATATTAATAGTTATTTTCTTAAAGAATTTTTTATTTTACCGTACAAAAAAAATATTTTCGCAGTTTATCATTTCAACTTGAGTATAATAAATATATTTTCAGAGATATCATTTTTCTACATTTGTATGGATTTCCTATTTAATATATTATTAATAATAATAATTATTTTATTATAATACTTTTATTTAACTCTTTCCCCGCCATTGGCAGAGTTCTCCAGCTCTCAGTGTGTTCACTGTTATACGGGATAGGGGGCGCTACTACACCTCTTCTGACAGAGTACAGAATCTCCTGATCAAAACACAGGAGAAGAAGAAGAAAACAAGCGATGAAAAGCATTGCTCATGTTGTACTCTTTGAAAAACATGGCTTTCTCAGCTTTATGCTCCAAATGTTGCTTTTTTATGAAGCTTACACACATTGATAAATAAAAACTGCATGAAGCTGGAATAAAACTTTTTCTTTTTTTTTTTTCTAGAGCAGAGGTTCTGTTCTTTCTTTTGATATATATAATGCATGTTCAGATTTTCATACAACAAAATATTCTGGTGGCTGTTAAATATAAAAATGATCCAAAACTTTGGCAGGGAAAGAGTTAACAGGACAAAAGAGTTTTTTTTTTTTCCCCAGATTTTTTTTTTGTATTTGCCTGATCACACTCCTGCGTCCTTTATTATTGCCGTTTATTATTGAAGTTTATTATTGAAGTTTGAAAGGTGTGTTTTGTATCCCTCAGTGTCGGAGGACCGGAAGCCCAGTGAGTTTCTGTGTGTGGACGGGCAGAAGTACGCTGTGGTTGGGTGAGTGGTTTTCAGCACTTCATTTCACCGGCGAGTTTCCCTTCGTGACCTTTAACCTCTGACCTTGTGGCCTCTGATAGGACGGTGCTGCTGCTGATCCGGATGTTTCTGGAGTATTGCCAGTGTGTGAACGACATTCCCTCCATCACCACTGACATCCTCACGCGCCTCACCGACCTGCTCAAGGTGTGTGTGTGTGTGACCTTCACTTCCTTCTGACTGCAGTGTGACATCACTTGACTGACAGGTTGTGTTTTGTTTCCGCGGCGACACAGCACTTCAACTCCCGGAGCTGCCAGCTGGTGCTCGGAGCCGGAGCGCTGCAGGTCGTGGGGCTGAAGACCATCACCACCAGAAACCTGGGTAACACACACACACTTAACACTGAACACACTGAACACACACTGTACACAACCTGGGTAACGTCTCACGCAGCAGTGCTTTATATGAACACACACACACACACTTAACACTGAACACACACATACTACACACTGAACACACCACCAGAAACCTGGGTAATGTCTCACGCAGAAGCGCTTTATATGAACACACACACACTACACACTGAACACACACACACACACACACACACACACACTTAACACTGAATACACACACACTACACACTGAACACACCACCAGAAATCTGGGTAACATCTTTCACAGCAGGGCTTTATATGAACACACACACACTGAACACATGCTAAACACACACACCGAACATTACACACTGAACACACACGACACAGTGAACACACACTCTACACACTGAACACATGCTAAACACACATACCGAACACTACACACTGAACACACACACTGAACACTACACACTGAGCACACACTACACAGTGAACACACACACACTACATACTGAACACACCACCAGAAACCTGGGTAACATCTCACGCAGCAGGGCTTTATATGAACACACACACACACTTAACACTGAACACACACACACTACACACTGAACACACCACCAGAAACCTGGGTAATGTCTCACGCAGCAGCGCTTTATATGAACACACACACACTACACACTGAACACACACACACTACACACTGAACACACCACCAGAAACCTGGGTAACGTCTCATGCAGCAGCGCTTTATATGAACATACACACACACTACACACTGAACACACCACCAGAAATCTGGGTAACATCTTACACAGCAGGCCTTTATATGAACACACACACACTGAACACATGCTAAACACACACACCGAACATTACACACTGAACACTACACACTGAACACACACGACACAGTGAACACACACTCTACACACTGAACACATGCTAAACACACATACCGAACACTACACACTGAACACACACACTGAACACTACACACTGAGCACACACTACACAGTGAACACACACACACTACATACTGAACACACCACCAGAAACCTGGGTAACATCTCACGCAGCAGGGCTTTATATGAACACACACACTACACACTGAACACACACTACACACTGAACACACACACTGAACACTACACACTGAGCACACACTACACAGTGAACACACACACACTACATACTGAACACACCACCAGAAACCTGGGTAACATCTCACGCAGCAGGGCTTTATATGAACACACACACTACACACTGAACACACACACTGAACACTACACACTGAGCACACACTACACAGTGAACACACACACACTACATACTGAACACACCACCAGAAACCTGGGTAACATCTCACGCAGCAGGGCTTTATATGAACACACACTAAACACTGAACACACACACTTAACACTGAATACACACACACTACATACTGAACACACCACCAGAAACCTGGGTAACATCTCACGCAGCAGGGCTTTATATGAACACACACACTACACACTGAACACACACTAAACACTGAACACACAAACTAAACACTAAACGCACTACACAACACACACTAAATACTTAATACACACACACTGAACACACACCTAACACTGAACACACACTCTCATGGCTCAGCTTTAATGAGGAGGGGATGATAACTGTATTCTGTATGGACAAACTGTGAGACCTTTTTTAAGACCTGCAGAAATAAAATTACTGCACATGTACCTGCTGATATCAGTGGATTTAAAGCAAAAGATTTCAAGCCATTCACACCAAGTCATGTCCGTGTGTGTGTGTGTGTGTGTGTGTGTGTGTGTGTGTGTCTCCTCAGCTCTGGCGTCTCGCTGTCTTCAGCTGGTGGTTCTCTACATCCCTGTGATCCGAGCGCACTTCGAGACCAGACTGCAGCCCAAACAGTACAGCATACTGCGACACTTCGACCACATCACCAAGGTACACACACACACACACACACACACACACACACCAACCGTACACGCTAGCGCGTCTCGCTAACAGCTGCTTTCACTCTCTCTTCAGGACTATAACGACCACATCGCAGAGATCTCTGCCAAACTAGTGGCCATCATGGACAGCATGTTCGAGAAGGCTCTGTCTAAAGTGAGTGATATTAGCAGTGTTGTGTTTAACTCATTACAAGTAACTTGAGTTATGTAATCAGATTACTTTTTCAAGTAACTAGTAAAGTAACGCATTACTTTTTCACTTTACAACAAACTAAGTTACTTTCTCAAATAAGTAACGCTAGTTACTTTTTCACATGAATTGACTGACAGCTGTCCTGTCCCCATGTTGAGGTGGTGTGTGTGTGTGTGTGTGTGTGTGTGTGTGCGCGCGCTGTGTAAACATGATGGTGATTTTAGTTCTACACTAAACATGCATTTACTCATCTCATTTGCACGAAAACATTCAGTGTTCCTCAAAATGAATTAAAACCGTAAAATGCAAAACTTTACGCAAAACTTTTATAATTAATTCTATTAAATTACACAAATATACTTTATGTATTTAATCTCACTTTATTAACCAAAGTCTTTGCTGCTGACCTTCAATGATCTCATTCAGCCATACTAATAAGCAATATTGACTTTAGATTAGATTTAGAAATAAGAGTGTTGAACTTCCTTCTCCTGAATCCCATTGTTCTTTCATCCAGAATAGCAGAAGCTGAAAGGTGTGTTTCTACTGTACAGGCGTAAATATGCATTTCCTTCACCCTGAGGCTTATTCATTTCACTTTCGGTGTAAAAGGGCCTTAACATTTGCCAAAAATATAACTTTTTTGTTGATGTTATTAAAAAACAAGCAAGCCCAGCCCAGGTGAGAGAGTAACGCAAAAGTAATGTCACGCATTACTTTCCATAAAAAGTAGCTATGTAAAGTTACTTTTTTGGGAGTAACGCAATATTGTAAAGCATTACTTTTAAAAGTAAGTGTCCCCAGCACTGGATGTTAGTGTGTTTCATCAGCTTCTCCGTGTGTTTCCTCTGCAGTACGAGGTGAAGGCGCCCATGCCGTCAGCGTGTTTGCGTAACGTGTGTAAACAGATGGCCAAAATGCACGAGGCCATTTATGAGCTCTTGCCGGAGGAGCAGACGCAGGTGAGCCGCGTGACGAGTGTGTGAGCCGTCACACTCCAGACTCGTGGTGTTTATCGTGTGTGTGTGTGTGTGTGTGTGCAGATGCTGTTCCTCAGGATCAACGCCAGGTTTAATCTGCATCTGAGGAGGCAGCTGGCTCGACTGGGGGTCAGCAATGATGGCGGACCGCAGAACGGGTGAGTGTGTGTGTGTGTGTGTGTGTGTGTGTTCAGCAGTGAGAAACTCCTCTGACTATAGGAGTTATGAGCAACAAGCAGGCATGTTTGGTAAAACAGGTCACATCATTCATCATCTGATTACCTTACCTGCCGTTAACATGATCTTCAGCATAAAGCCTAGTATAATTACAAAGAATAGGCCTCATTTTAGGCAAAAAACAATAATTGTGTGTGTAAATAATGTAGATAATAAATATAAAATTACAAAAAAAAAAAAAAAATATATATATATATATATATATATATATGTAATTTGTATTTATTTATATATATATATATATACACACACACACACACACACACACACACACACAGTAGTACTGTATTTTATATATAAATAAACAAATATATAAATATTTACATATATTTATAATTAATATATAAATGATATATTTTTGTTTTATATATAATATTATTATTATTATTATTTAATTTTTATATATATGTGTTATTATTTCATTATATTTATAATTTAATATAAATATAAAATTTATATACTTAATTTTTTCGTTATAATTGATTTTATATATAATTAATATATATTAATATATAAAAATCTAAATAATCTTCAATTAAATAGATGAGTTTTTTTCGAGTAATTCTCACTCACTCTCTCTCTCTCTCTCTCTCTCTCTCTCTCTCAGGCTGGTGATGGTGGACGTGGCGTTTTACTCGGAGAACGTTCAGGCTCTGCGCTCTCTCGAGTGTTTGGACTTAAACATGCCGGAGATCTGGGAGCAGAAAAGGTGATGACGGACAGCTCGTCCCGGCCAATCAGGCCTCTCCGTCACGGTGACCTGCCCCGCCCCTGAGCCTGAGCAGGAAGCGAGGTCAGTGGGTGAACAGACTGGGGACTCAAGCTCTCGTTTGATTTTTTTTTTTTTAATACCTCCGTGACACTTGAGCGGCACCTCGTGTTCCCCGATGAGAACGCGCCTGGAGGCTCACCTGTGACGTAGAAGCGTCTATACTGACAGGACGTGCCCGGGAGGGACCGACGTTTAGTTTTTTTGTGGAGACCAAATCAGGACGAGCTTGTGTGGTTGACCAATCGCAGCTGGGCATTGTGGGGAGTATGTGTTCTGTTGGTCCTCAGTGCCTCCTTCAGCACCACCACTACAGTGCAACTATCCATTCATGTGCAATCCTGTCCGATTAGTATTGTTGTTAATATTGCTGAATTATTTAATCACTGTCAGATGAATCAAAGAATGGCTATTTATTTTTATTGATTTTGTTGTTGATTGATCAATCATGTTTTTCTGTGTTTTTGTTGTTGTTTTTTTCCAAGTAAAGCTTTCAGGTGACAACGGCCGATCGGCGAACTAGGGTTTTAAAACACATTTTTCTGACTCGTTATTGGTTTTTCCATCAACATGATTATGATTTTACTGCCCGCTCTTGGTTTTCATGTTCAGGGTCACTGAGTTGAAGTATTAAAACTCTGGAGGGTTAAAGGTCGAGGATTCTCGTTCATGTTTAACTCATTATTTAAATGCCGGTGTGTCTACAGGAGAAGATCTTCTCACTCCCCAACTAATTCAGATAAAGCCTTTCTCTGTTAATCAGGTTTAGGCACAAACACTAGTCAAGATATCGGTGACACTTACTCCCAGGACCAAAACACCTAAATGCATAATTATTGAAAGTCATTTAACATATAAAACGAGAAGATTCTTCATGAAGAATTCTTTCATTATAAGTTTGTGTCCTTGCATTAACTTGACTTCCCTAACATCCACAGTATTAATGTGACCCCCCGCCTCTTCTCCACTGGCGATCTATATAAATGGAGGCCTGTGATTGGTTGGTGTGAACGGAGAGTGTGAATGTGTTTTCTCAAATCATGTGGTGTTTTGCTGTGAGCTTTTGTCATTGACGGTGGGTTTGTGTTCGAGTGAATCCATGTATTATCTTATTTAACACCTGTGCTGTCTGGTTCAAAAGTGCCTAACCTTTTATCTGGTGTCGAAGACGACTTCTGACTCAAACGGTCCATCTGTGGGGTAGAAGTGCCTAATGTGTGTGTGTGTGTGTGTTTCGGGCCCTCGCTGCTGCTGATGCTGCGAACAACAAGAAATACACTGATGGGGAAACTATTGTGGCATGCTTGACCTTTTAAAATGTGGCACTTTTTATTATTAATAAAGCCACGGTGAACATAAACACTGATTTTGCGTATTACTTACAGGCCGGGTTTCCAAATCATATCATCAAATGTAAATTTAAGTCTTAATAGTTAGCCATTTTAATCAGTTGGTACATTGTACAGTGTGCACTTTTTCTGTATGCATGGGAAAACGTAAATTATACAATATTCTCTTCTAATGTGAATAATGAACTGAAAGTAATATAAAATATGAATGCTATTTTGAGTTTTTTTGATCAAGCTGTCTAGAGATATTTACAGAAAATTATTAAATATATATTAAATATATTTACTAAGTTAAAATCTGAGTGAAATGGTATGTAACAGTATACACACACATACTAAATAAAATAAATTATATATATATTCAATTTATATATTCGTTTCTAATTCATTTACTGGATACATTTACTGTGTTGTTTAAAATAAATTAATTAATAACGTACATTTAATTGATAATGATTGTTATTTACACACACGTACACACACAGAGAGAGAGAGAGAGTATAGAGAAGGTATAACTGATATATTCCATTCTGTCGTTCAGAAGAGACTTTTATTTTAGATTTCACTCTAGAGGTTTTTAAAGACTTTTATTCTATTTCGTGTCTTGCGTCTTTCTGCTTCCGGTTTCCATCAGACTGTAGAAATGGCGCAAGGCAAACAGAAATTTAAAGCGCAGCGGGTCGGAGCGAAAAAGCATCAACAAAAACCGAAAGGACTCAAGAAAGGAGGTAAACATCTTGTGTTCTTGAGAAGGCGCTGTTCTTCTGAACGTAAAAGCGCTAAATAGAGACTCCTTATTAGCAGCGTGCTAAGTGAACGCATTTGCTAATGTACAGACGCGCATGCGCACTTTTTCTGCGTAAAATCACCATTGCTGAATTCGGAACCGCATTCTAGTATATTATTACTACTTTTACAATATCATTCTACGACACAAATACAAATAGTCTGCTGTTCAGAAATAGCCACATGTGAGTGTATTCAGTGCCCTGTTTGTTCCAGGAAGGATCATCGCACCCAAAAAAGCACAAGTGGTCCAACAGCAGAAGCTGAAGAAGGTAAAGACATGATCCAGTCCTCCTTTAAACCCCGTGTGTGTCCAATAATAGCGATTTAATGGGTGTGCGTGTATTGCTTGTGCAGGGTTTGGAGGTGGCCATCAGGAAAAGGATTGAACATGAAGTCACACAGAAGGCCAGCTTGACTCTTCATAAGAAACTGAGTGTGCTGAAAACCCCAGGGAAAAGCGGGACACCCGGACACCCAAAATCAGCTCCTGGATCCTCTAAATAACACGACAGATCTGATGACAGGCATATCCGTACAGCCGCTAGATGGCGCCATATAAAAACACAACTTCCCATTGACTGATACTGTACAACAGGCCATGATCCTTCAGACCTGTGACTGTTATTTGTAAAATGATTGTGACCTTTCATAATATATTCAATTGAACAAATTTAGCCTGGTGACAGTGATTTTGTCATGGGCAAGCACTTAAATCTGCTTGATTTTATGAGCGTATGCTGGTTTTATAGCCTCTTTCCCTTCTTTGTGTGTTTATCTCATAAACCAGAGCAAGTTTTTCCACTATTAAGCAACCACACACACTTCATTAGTCTGTGAGTGTAAAATCCCTGAAGGTTTTCCTCCCTGGACCTTCAGCTTCCACTGATTGGCTCTCTGTGTGATTGACAGCTTGCTTTCATTGGACACCACGCCCATTTTGATGCAAGTTACTTTATTAAATCACCAGGTTTAAACATACAAAGGCACAGTGAGCGATTACACAAGTTTTAACATGGCTGAAGAGTTGATGTCCTACCTAACTACGCCCTACTGACAGACAGCGGTTTAACTAAAGCCTGAGCCAAGGGTTCACAGGACTCTGAGGGAGCGCTGGAAGCGTGGGAACGAGTCTTTGGCCATCAGGGAGAAGATGCGATGCTGAGCCTCCTCAAACGTGTCCGCCTTGGGCTCCTGCATCAGCCCCGTCAACCCCTCGCGCGTCTCGCTGTCCAGATTCACCTGAGGAACATTCACCGTCAGCTGAGAGTCGAGAACATGTCTGGCTCATGGTTCACTTCAGAAAATTAAACCAAGCCTATTTTTAGGACCATAAAGATTGTAACGTTTTACAGTTACACATTTCTCGGCAAATTCTCTTGCAATGCAAAAATAGATATATTATTTAAATAAATGAATAAATATTTACAGATTTACGGAATAAATAAATACAGATTTAAATAAAATACATAAAATTATTGTACGTTACATGTAATACATATACATATTATTATGTCATCTGTACATTTTAATAAATAAGTATATTAAAAAGTGAATGGTGGCACTTTAAGGTTAATTAATGTATTTACTAAGACGAACTAACAATGAGCAATACCTTTGTTAGAGTATTTATTAATCTTTGTTAATGTTAATAAAAATTCAGCTCTTCATCGTTCATAGTTCACAGTGCATTAACTAAGTGTCAACAAATACAACCTTTGATTTTAATAATGTATTAGTAAATGTTGAAATGAATATTAACTAAGATTAATAAATGCTGTAGAAGTATTGTTCAATCTTAGTTCATGTTAAATAAGGATGTTAACTAATGAACCTTATTGTAAAGAGTTACCATGTTAATGAATACACTTTTTATTGTTGATTAAATATATATATAATACACACACACACACACACTAATATTAGTGCTGTCAAATATATAGCACACACATACACACACACACACACACTGTAAACAAAAAACTTTATTATATGCAACTAATTGATTTGACAGCCCTAAAATTTATAATTATAAATATTTGTATTTATTTGCTTAAAATTAAAACATTTAATTTAAATAATTGACTTGTTTTTCCTCTTGATTCGGGGGTTTCGTCTCTCACCTCGCGAGGAGCTTCAGGGTTGATGAACTGGTTGTAGATGCTCTGGGCTTTTCCCGCCAGTTTGGACCCGGATGAGTTCTTGTACTCTTCACACGCCAGCCAGAACTCCAGGTTCTCCTCGCTGAACTCCGAGCGCAGGAACCAGCGGAAGGCCTGGACGCCCACTGCGGAGAGGCCGAGGTTAACAACACACTGATGAAGCCGATGAGTTTCAGCTTTAAACACAGAAGTGAAAGTTTAGCTGCTGTTTGTCATCTCACGTTTGCTGTTGAGCAGAGACTCCAAGTCCTGAGGCAGCTTTTCCTCATTCGCTCTGAAGAAAAAATATATACTTTGTTGAGCTTATTATTTCTTAAATTAATACTGTAATTTATTAATTTAAAATGTAGCTAACCTCAATCGATAGTATTTTATTAGCTGCTACCACAAAAATGACCTCGACGCGAACCTCGTTTTATTACAAAGAAAGTCATTGGTGAGGCGCTAGATTTATATATATATATATATTTTTTAATCAGAAACGTGAAGCATAGCCTACATTTTTATTTAAATAAAAGTTTAAAAAGTCAAAGTTCTCAGTCGCCATGTTTAACGGTCGCTCTGGATCCTCGTGTGGCGGTTATAACAATTAACGATTTTTTCCCTCAATGAAATAAATACTAGGCTACTACCGTATTTTTTATTTCGATGTTTTTTTATGTCATATTTTGTCGTTTTAATTGGATTTTATGGTACTAAATCATATTTACAACTAGGCCTATAAATTATAGTTTATAGTTATAAACTATAATTTATAAATGATCCATTAATTCAGCAGAGACCTGAAAACCAACTTAAACTGTCGTAAATCGTAGAAAAATACTAGGCTACTTTAAATTTTTATATGAAATATATTTTTTCCAAAGTATGTTTTATTCTTAAGTGCTGAAAAAGTCAAAGCCAAACAAGTTGTGTTCCAAATTAGAGGTTGATATCTCAAAAAATGAGCTTTTAGTAAGATTTTGTTCGGGTGCAGTACCAAACGTTTCCACTAGATGAAACTCGTTTCCCATTCATTTCTAATGAAGTCAACATTTTTTGACTGTGAACAGTACAAGCGTAACTATTCTTTTCAGGACCATTTAACCTTTTCGAATCATATTCGGTGTGTGTGTGTGTTCACATAACAAGTGCCAAAACCTCTACCAAGTTTCGTACCATTCTGATGGAAAAACGTTAAAATTTTCCGTCAAAAATGAACCAATTGCACCAGAAGGTTAAGGCCTTTAAAGAAGTTGTTGCCTGTATAACTCTATACATTAAGGTTAGTACGCAAAATGTAGTTTACTCTAAAATAATGTTAACACACATATTGTTTACATCTTGTGGGCTTTATTATTGAAATGGTATTTTTAAAGCTTACAGACCCTAATTTTAAGCTTATAATAAAACGTTATCGTTATTAGTGTGAACGGGCCTTGCGTCAAGATTTTTTTGCAGAGAAAAGAAGTGAATGTGGACATTTTTGTGGTAATAATCATCAACATTATTCCACAAATGCAGTTGCTTGAGCTTACACTGTAAAACTTTTCACTGTAAATTTACAGTAAAATACTGGCAGCTGGGTTGCCAGCCACATACTGTATTTTTACAGAACTAGTACTGTAAACAGCATTTACAGTATTGTACTGTAAAACGTTGTACTGTAAATTTACAGTAAAATACTGGCAGCTGGGTTGCCAGCCACATACTGTATTTTTACAGAACTAGTACAGTAAACAGCATTTACAGTACTCCACTGTAATTACCAAATACAGTATATACCACATAATTTTACAATATTAAACTTGTCTACAGCAATAAATTGTATAGTAGTCACACTATGAAAAAGAAAACAACATTTTCTGGGTTTTAAAACATTTATTTTGGTTAAAAGCAAAGATCAGAAAATTGCCTTCTGTGAACATGTTGGCTGAATTTATTTTAAACATAAAATGCAATTTTAACACTTAACAACAAACAGGTAACACTTAGCACTTAATTAAAGGGATAATTCACCCAAAAAAATTAAATTAGCCCATGATTTACTCACCCTCAAGTCATCCTAGGTCTACATGACATTCTTCTTTCAGACGAATACAATCGGAGTTCTATTAAAAAATGTCCTGGCTCTTCCAAGCTTTATAATGGCAGTGAAATGCTGTTTCTGTTTTGAAGTCCATACAAGTGCAAACGAAATCCCATTCAAAGTCTTCAAGTTTTCGCAGAAGTGAGGAAACCTGTAGGCTTACAGTGTTTTTTTTTTTGCACAACTTGGCCAGTTTTCTTTGAAGTTACTTGTCCTTTCTTTGTTTTTGATCCACGTTCAGGATTGATGTCAGGAAATCGTCTAAAAGGCAGAAAAGAAAGAAAAAAAAAACAATGAAATATTATGGACTGAGTTTATATATTTTGACAAAGAGAGACAGCACAAAAGATGTGTAAATAAAAACCAGATATCGGTTTTAACGACTAAACTGTTTGGATAAAACTGAACAACATGAAAAAAAAATGTTGTGATCAATAACTGATATTTTTCTGCCCTGGTTAAAATACATCAACTCAATGTGTCTGTTTACATGTGCACTGTCAACTAACTAAACTTTTGGAAGTGGGGTTGCCAGATTTAAAGTTTTGTTCTACAACTTTTAATATCATGCCCTCATCAGGTCCCATCAGAGTATCAGTGGAAAGGCAGCCATAGACTCTGTTTATATAGAGCACACATTGCCAGAATCCAGCCCAAACCTTTGTGACAGAAATAATTTAACTTTAATTGCAAGCCTTGCAATGTTTATTGCATACATGACTACATGATAATGTTAAACATGACATTTACCAGACTAAAATGCATGTTTGCACCCAAAAATGAAAATTCTGTCATTATTGCTCATCCTTAAGACTTTCGTTCATCTTCGGAACACAAATTAAGATATTATTGATGAAATCTGGGAGGTTTCTGTCCCTCCATTGACATCAATGTCATTGCAACTGTCAAAGCCCAGAAAGGTGGTAAAAACATTGGTAAATAGTACATATAACTACAGTGGTTCAACCTTAATATTATGAAGTGACGAGAATACTTTTTGTGTGCAAAATAACCCCAAAATAACGACATTGTTGAATAATCTCTTCTTTTACATGTCATTCTCCTACACTGTTTTGTGAGGATGAGTGGGCCGGAGTGTATTAAAGGATAACTCTTGCCAAAATGCAACCTAGGGTCTTTTTGTTAATCTACCCGAGGCAAACCTTCGTTTAAAAGCATAATTAGGATGGAAACGCCACTTAAGTTTGACCGTATTTTCGTTTTCGGTCAAATTGCCTTTTGAATGGGAGTGCTTGTGGCACGACTATGATAGCATCAAAAATCGCTATTTTTTAAAACACTAAGAAGGCTCGACACAACATGAAACTGTGCTCTCAGTATCACCAGAGGCTCTACACATGAACTCCAGCATTGAGAACATTGTTTGTGTACACAGAGTTTACTAAAAAGAAAGATTTTGAACAACTCACGGAAACTGTGTCCGCCTGCATTTTGACAGTCAAAAATAGTCGATCTAATAACTTTATTCTAGAGCTGCTGTAAAGCCAAAACAATCTATGTTACTGTAATTTCCTATTATCACTGTAAAGCTGCTTTGAAACAATCTATATTGTTAAAAGCGCTATATAAATGAAGGTGACTTGACACTGTTTACACTACGTCAACAGCGTAGGAGATTGACGTGAAAGAGTAGAGATTGTTGAATAATGTCGTTATTTTGGGTTTTTTTGTGCACAAAAGGTATTCTCATCGCTTCATAATATTAAAGTTGCACCACTGTAGTTACATGGATTATTTAAACAATGTTTTTACTAGCTTTCTGGGCCTTGAAAGTTACAAAGATGTTTCTGTCTATGGCTGGTTCAGAAACCTCTCAGATTTCATCAAAAATATCTTAATTTGTGTTCTGAAGATGAACGAAGGTCTTACAGGTTTGGAACGACATGAGGGTGAGTAATTAATGACAGAATTTTCACTAATCCTTCAACTGAAAACAACTTGCACTGACATATCTGAAATATGTGACTGTCACTGTTTTGTCTCAAGATGCACACCAGTAATGTTTTTTTTTTTTTTTGACATTTTTATAAAAGCTGCTTAAATACCCTAATTTTATTAAGGCCTAGACCTGTCTTAAGCTAAGCCCAGTATGGAAACCAGGGCCATATTGTTCATACCAGTAGTCAACATAATAAATACTGTCAAGACAAGTCACAATTCAGTCTAATATTTATATGAATGGCAAATATGCTAATGACTAACCTCTGAACAAACTCAAGGTGCTGCCTCTTTCTGGTACTGCAAGCTGAAGTTATAGGAGGAGGCAAACAGCGCTGCCAGGCCATGATGAAGTTAGGCTGTGATCCTTTCCACACACACCTTGACCTTCCAAACGTAATGTCCAGCACTGGTTGCTTAGAGATTGACCTGTAATTGAAAAAATAATAATACAATGAATTAATAAATAATATTAATAATTAAAATAACTATTGTGGGTTCCACTGTGGTTCGATTTTGTTGTCTATCTATTCATAGTTCTATAAATTAAAATTTTCACCTAAAAATGTAAATTGATTAGGGTTAGAACGTTAAAACGCACTGCCATATTATTTTGCTTGTTTTAAGCATAAACTCACTAAATTCTGACATATTCTTTCAGAAAACAAGACAAATTTTACTTGTCTATTAAATGCTTCTTCATGTAAGAATTTTATATATCTGGACTGGAAACAAGAAAAAAACACTAATTAAGAAAAATATATTTTGCAGTGGAGTGAGTAAATGATGGCTTTTCATTTTAGGTTTAAACTACCCCTTTAATGTTTACATACCAGGAAATAAGGCGTGGACTCTCTGGCAAGTGTAGATTGCTGGACATCAGCGATGCAAATTCCTGAAACAATTTTTAAAAAGGACAGCACAGCCATGATCAACAGAACCAAAACATAAAAAATATTACAGATTAATGAGATTTGTTGAATAATCTCTACTTATCTGCTTGAAGGATAACACCGTCTAACTTCTCTTTAAATTGTTAGTTGTAGGACCATGGCATGGCAATCAGGAATACTACATTTGAAAACAGCATTAGGAACATGGATTTTCTTGTGCTAGCAAAATTATGACAACGATTCAAAAGCACGATCACAGAACTGACAGCATTTGATAGCAATTTTTTTTTTTTTTACCACAGACTATAACTGTAACACTACTTAAAAGTACTTACATTAGCACTGGACCGTCATCAGATTACAAAGCCTGAAACGAAAAATATATATATCAAAAGCAGGTCATGCAAATAACATGGTATATGTTGCCTATTATGTGAAATATCGAAGTTAACGTTAACGTTACTTGGTAAACAGCTGGAACAGAGTGAATTGTTTGCGCGGCCGCGGCAGAAAACCGCGTTCGCAAAATCAAACCAAATAAGCATTCGTGAAATCAACGTATGTTAGAAATGCGAACGCAAAATATATATATATATATATTGGCTTACCGTATCACTCAGTTGAACAATTTTCCATCTTCTCAAACTCTAAATCCCACTAATCGTCACAGGCGCAGGTTATTCAGATGACAAATTCTTCCATCCGTCTTCATGTAAAGTTAATGTCTCCCATTTTCTGCTGCGTCACAGGCAACTAATGTTTGAAACACGAACCGAAGCTCACAAAAGCTTAAAAATTGCTCACAGATTCGCAGACACTGTTTATCTTGATAACAGGAATGATTATTCTGTTCAGTTGAATCCCGCTGACAAATCAAGTTTGCCTGTAGTAGCTACTGTCTGCTCGCGTCACATTTGAACTGAATTGAGCGCGAAAGAAATCAATCCCACAATGCAGTGCTTTTACAGTATGATACTGTATTACGAATTTATCGGGTTGAAAACAGAAATGTGCTGTATATTTACAGCTGTTCTGTAAAATATACAGCCAAATACTGTATTATGGAAATACAGTACAATTCTGTAGGAAATTCGCTGTAAATTTACAGTAAAGTTTTACAGTGTAACTTGTCCCATAAAATGACTTTAAATGAGAGCAGTGCAGTTGTGTTACCTGTGTTTGTGAACCCAGTCCTGTTTTTCGGCCAGGTGGGACAGCTTGACCCTCATGCCCTTCGCCCTGAAACATCAAGACACTTTCACACCCATAAACAATTTCATGCTGCAACAAAACCTGTGTTTCCACAAGCACGGATACTCACTTCTCCAGGCATGAGGAGGGGATGGTGGACAACCCCTTACACATCACACGACCTGAGAACCGACCTCGAAGACACGGTCAAACGTCTCCAGCGCCTGCGTCCTGCTCTTATATAGAGACATTCATCTGATCCTGCGCTTATAAAACAACACGCACAGCTGTCGGGCGAGAACACAACACAATGACTGCTTCGTGTTGACGTTCATACAGTTAGTGTGAACAGCAGCTGACAGCGGCCCTGTTCAGAGAGTGTGTATCTCTGTGTGTGTGTGTGTATCACCTGTATTTGTGTCGGGAAAAGCGACTGAAGAAACAGGTGTGCAGTGTGTTATCTGTGTGTTGATCCTAGCATGAATTCATGGATTAGCTTGTTTCCAGTCACTGACATTTGTTGAGCTCGATTAGCATTCAAAGGGGTGTATAATAATACCCTTTTCACACGATGTAAAATAAGTCCTTGATGTCCCCAGAGTGTGTATGTGAAGCTTTAAGATGAAGTGATAGTGAATGCATTTAAAATGAACATTTTCGTTCTCATGTTGGATCGTTTTCTCTTTCAGACACTGCTGGAAAACTGAGAACAAACAAAAGGGATAGTTTCAGAAAAAAAAAAAAAAGGTGTTCCTCACATTAATCAATCAAATGACAAATGAATATTATTCGTCCCTGTTCATTTTTTTTTACATATTTTTTTTACTTTTATACAAATAGCTTCTTGTTTGTGTTCCATGGAAGAAAGACAGTCATATGCAGACATTAGGGTGAGTAAATATCGTCAGAATATTTGAGAAAGATATTCACCCTTTAAGGTGGTCAAACTGGTTTTTGCCACATAGTAGCTTTTTCTCTGGAGGTCTACTAGGTCTAACCAAACTGATCATTCTGGTCTCTCTACCAGATCAAAAATTGGTTCGCAGTTTAGCTCATCTAGACCGGCTTATGATCATAAACAACCAGTTTGGACCATCTAACCACACAAAAACAGCTTTTTTTAAGTTTTATTCTAGATGTGTTTGTCTACTCTTAAGGCCCGTTCACACCAAGGATGATAACTATAAAGATAACGATATAAGGTTAGTTCTATAAATTGTTCTCAATATTAAAGAACAGCAGAGTTCACAGAGAAATCATAGTGTTGGAATCACTTTCAGAACGATTTTATTTTATTTTTTATATTTAAAGCGGCAGACGAGCACAGGCTTAAAATAAACAGAGCCATATCCACTGGTGTGGACCAGGGGCGGTTCTAGAGGCGGGGCCACAGGGGCCCTGGCCCCTGCTGAAATCTGATTGGCCCCTGATTGGCCCCCGTTCCTAGGGGTGGGGGAAAAATCGATTCTTAGATGCATCGCGATGCGGACGTGGACGATTCTGAATCGATTCACAAATGTTAAAAATCGATTTTCTAAAAATATATATATTTTTCCTAATAACGTAATATTGACGGAAAGCAAAAGGCGGAACTCAAAGCGGACGTGCAGTGCGCGGACAGTCTGTGGCGTGCACAACAGAGACGCGCACACAACAGAGTCGCGTGATGATGGCTGAGCACCAAATTCGAACGGCACCCTCTTCGTTGAAAGCTAACGTATGGAAAATTGGCAATTTCATTGTGACCTATTTAGTATTTTTTGTATGAGAGCTGCTTTCTGTATTGTTTAGTTTTAACATCAATATGCTGTAGACCGATCTGTTATACGTACGTTATACTGCCCTGCAATATGTGCAATGCCATTCACAAAAAGTTACATTTTGACTGTGCTCTCTGCAGATTTTCATTAACTTTTTTTTGTATAAGCTGTTTGTGATTGTGGTATACAGCAAACATTTCAAGTCATAACTCTTTATTATTTAGTTATATGTATGTATGCGGCTTTGTATGTTAGGCTATTAATTATTCAGAATATGCGTCCACAAGCATTATGTTTGTATGAGAGCTGCTGGTACATAATTCTATATTTTTGAACGAAAACTGTTTGTGAAATTGCTACAGCAAAATGTTTTTTGTCTGAAGGATTATATTGCTCATTGGAAATAACAGGAGGATGTTGGTTAGAAGTCTATTATTGAATGCTATAGAGATTCAGAATATTCTGAAGTTTGTATTAATTTACAACAAGTTTGCTGCTAGTACAGGCACACATTTATTTTTCTGTTGGTTCTTTGCAATGTTGGGACAAATGCTGACAAATGTAACCTTACAGTTGACTTGCCAAATCACTTCCATTTGTTTTATTTATAAAATTAATATAGGAAGTATTGGAAGTAAGTCCGTTATTGGTCATCATAAATACTTTGCTTTAAAAGTACAAAGTAGTAAAAAAAAAAAAAAAAAAAACGTTATTAATCGATAATCGTTACCCTCTGAATCGTAATCGAATCGAATCATGAGGTGCCTAGAGATTCCCACCCATCAATCGTCGACGAGAAGAGCAACCGGAGAATTCTTCACAACGATCACAGATGCAATTCCACCCCCAAACAATTAACAATAATTTACTGTTTATAAGCGACGACATGATTATGAAACTTAAAAGGTGGAATTCAGAAATAAGTGCATTGTGTCCTTTATGCACAGTATAAATAAATGAAAAAAAAAAAATCATTAAGAACTTTACTGGCTCATATTTTTTTATTAGAGCGTTTGAAAAAGGAATGATTGCCGAAATGTATTTGCACCGTACTGAATAAATTATTTTGTGTGCTTGAATGTACCCTGTATTTGGCCCCTGAATGTAACATGTGGCCCCTTAATGGCCCCTGTTACAGAAAAATCCTAGAACCGCCACTGGTGTGGACGCTAATATAGTTATCGTTATTGGTGCGAACGGGACTTTATTTGTTTCTCCTGTTCACACCACTGTGGTTCTTATGATAGATTAACTGAAACATATTCTGAAACCATGCAAACCCACTTCCTCCTAAACCTTAAAGTCCCCCTGTGGTGAAAACCCAGCCTTTAATGTTGTTTATATGTCTTATGTGATGTTTTAATATGCTTTAAGAAAAACCATGTGTAAATTCATAAGTCGACACCATTGCTGAGTATTTTCTCCTTAAAACTGCAGTGAACCAAAGACAGTCTAAAAAACACTGGTGTTTTTGACGTCACAAACTACCTTGTAACCAATCAGATCAACGTGTGATCGTCAACTAGTGGATCTCTGAGCTGAGTGAGTGAGTGGAGGCGGGGCTCATTTGCATATTCATAGAACCGCGTACACTAAATGAGTCAAGGCTGAGTTACATTCAAGCTATTTTAAGGCATGAATAGTTTCCAATTCAAGGAAAAAACGTTTAAATATGTAATTGAGAATGAATGTGGCAAAGAGGAGGCAATGCCTCCATCGCGCTGTGATTGGATGTGATCGGTGCGATAAATCCCGCCTCTTTTATTTCGTGCGCTTTCGCGAGTCTGCCTGAATTATCAAAATGATGGCCTTATTAAAAAGCAAGTAAACAACGCACACTTATCACCACTTTGTCACGTCACAAACTTGAAAGGTCCTGAAAGCATGATGACAGAGCTCTGGGTTTAGTGAGCAATCAGCTTGGGGAAATTAAAGGTAGCCTACATCTTCATGTCTTTGTTTACCGAGCTTGATGACTGATGGTCCGAAAATAGGTTTACTATTAAAAAGAGCAGCTGCACATCAGGTCACAAATTAAAATATATTGTTTAAATTGTTACTGCCTTTAGTTATTGTTTGGAATAAATATAAAAATGCTCAAAACTTAGAGATTTATTATTGGTTAAATAGAACATTTGGCTACATTGATGAAACATGCAAAATATAATTGTATTTTTTTCTCACTTTTTTAATGTAATTTAAAGTACTATTTAACCAGGACAATGACAACCTTAAGTGTACTTATTTATATTTATATATACAAAACACCTCAGCGCGCAACTACTGTATGTCATTTATCTGCATTGGTGATTGACTCAGAAAAAAGTCGCTGCATTTAATAATTAATCCAGATTTAACACTGTTTCTCTACTTCAGGATAGTTTGTCCACATCTGCTTGTATCACCCATATGCTGTTAGGAAGCCCCTCCTGAGGGTGTAATCTGAAGCCGCTGTTGTATCGGTGAGTTGCGGCAGCAGTAACTCACTGCAGTCCTCGACACACACGCACGCGCGCGCGTTCATCATGTTTTAATGCGCGGTACTTTCAGCTCCCTTTAAAACATCGCCGTGCTTATGGATATAAACAGGTGGATTTCGCGTGGATTTCTTGGAAGAGCAGTATTCATGATTGTGAAAGCTTCCTGGTTCTCGTAGCGGTACACACACACCCACCCACACACACACACACACACACACACACAGCTGGTTCACACCGTCTGGTTTCGCCGAGGGGTTTTATTTCGCGAACAGCTCCTTTTTTGGACGCGCGCTGAACGCGAAGGTCTTCCGTCTTTTTGACCGATGCGTTTCCACGGGTGACCGTCACCGTGCGGATCTAACATCATCATCATGTGGACGAGGGCGCGTTGCCAGGACAGTGGTACCGATCCCGAGCGCGAGCGTCTCTGGGCCGAACTCTTCGAGCAACTGGACCTGAACAAGGACGGGCGGATCGATGTGAACGAGCTGCGGATCGGGCTCGCCGCCCGCGGGGTGTCGTGGAGCACCGTGGAGGAGGTACGGAAGAAAAGAAACCCAATACACACACACACACACACACACACACAGACATAACGGAAGGGTTAGGGTAACCTATTTATAGAACAGGTTAACTGTCTATGACTAGACAGGTTTATGGTTTAATGGCAGATTTGGAGATAATAACATGCACCTCCAGCAGGTCACGTGATCCTCAGCGTAATTTGTCTAAATACTGAAAGTGAAAATGCTGCAGTACGCGATACAATCGCAGCCAATCAGATTCTATTTGATGCTTAATATTCATTGACGGACCAATGAGATTGCACAATGCACAGTGGGCGGGGCATCCCAGCTCAAGTCTAAAGATAAAGGCTGCGTCCTAAATCATGTAGCCTACTGGACATTGTGTACTTGTGTCTGATGTTAAGCTTAGATTAGAAATAGATGTGCTGGAGCCATTAGTGAGAGTATTACTCATTATACGGCTACTCACCAATATACTCAAACTCTCAGTGCTTCATATGGTAAAAGACTTGTTTCCAAGGCCGGGGTCAGGAACAGGGCAGATAATAAAGAGTATGTCCTGCAGCACTAATGAACCAGTTTATGAGCTTAATAGTTAATGATCTCAAGGTCAGTAGCAGGAACTGAGGAAGGGCAACATCACCCGCTGGCACTAAATCAGCATCACCTGCCATCTGACATTATCCAGTACTAGTGTGAACTGTGAACCGTTACCGTCTACCCACATCACTCGCGGTGCATGATCTTAAGAGTAAGATAATGGGGTTTGCCAAGTCAATCACTATTTTTGCTCACACTTTGGTCTAGTGATTTGCTCAAATCACTTTTTCTTGCTATGATATAATGCCAGCAGGTCAAACCCAAGGCCTAGGAAACAAAACAATGAGAAGTTATCAAAACAGACACACATAGGCGTTGAATTAATCTGAGTTATCTAATCTCTCCATGGCATGCTGTTTATATACCAACACACTGTACTCTTAAACCTGTAGGTTATAGTCCAGCACGATTGATTATTATTGATCTGTTTGCCTGCGAACATCTTGTGTCATTGATTTTTTTTGACTTGAAGTTGAGGATTTTGTAGTGTTATATCGTGCTTGTTGAGGTTTTGGGTGTTAAAGTCGACACGTGTGCAATGCATGTGTTTATGTATCTGCATTATGCATGAGGATGAATGTATATTGAGACGAAAGTATTGAACTTCACACGCATGCTCACAGAAATACACACGTTGACTGTAGAGTGTGCAAAAGGTCAGCGTCTTGGATTCGATCCATGTGAGAGTAAATACCATGTGACTGCTGGCTCACATAAATAAACACCACAACACACATTGTGTAGACGTCTATTACCCACAGAGGAGGCAAAGTTAGTTAACTGAGTGAAATTACTGGCAGATGTTCTCTTACAGGGCAGTTTACTCTATAACATGCCAGAGATTGTGGGAATAATGGCCTGGTTTTGCCTTGAACACTGGAATGAGTGCCAGTGTGGATTTAAAGCGACAGTAACCTGTGCATCCTGATTCATTTATTATTTAGTCAATGTGGGTCAGTTTGTTCACAATATCCTCACTATAAAATTGAGCTGATTTTAAAACCCAAAATCCCGAGACCTGCAGTGAAATGCGTCTCTAATCCTCTAAGTTTGCACAGCTCAGGTCAAACTCGTTCAGACACGCTGCACTGGGAACAGCATGTCATGGGGCGACACCCTGAAAAAAACAATTCAAATGTTCTTCTAATTTGTAGTTCAGAGCCAGATGCATGATTATTTCCACAACTCTCTAGTGCAGAAATTTAGCCTGGCAAAGAGCCCATTCAAGCCCATTTCTAATCCGTCCAAATCGAGGCATCAATCAGAAACGTTGAGGTGGGCTTTACACGATGACGATCACTCTGATTGGTTTTAGGTCTATCCAATTGCGCCCAGAGGCATTTGAGTGACGTCCGTTGGTGAAGCGCACCAACTTTTAAATGCATTATTATATTCAAATTGCAAACACATGAGGACAGTCTCCATGAAAGACCCACTGGCAGATGAACGTGTTACTACATTTCTCTCCGAAACGGTAGGAAATTAAATTAGATTTAATAGAGGATTTTAACTGTGACAAGATGATTGACAGGGCAGTTTACGTGACAGGATGCACGCGACAGATCCGTCTGATAAAGATGATGAAGTAGTATGTCCCAAAACTTGCCTACTTTTTTGCTACACATTCAAAAGTAAATACCTTTTCTTCACAAAAAGTGAACTTTTATGGCATAATGTAACTTAGGCGAATTGGGACGCAGCATATGGCTTTACACGATGACGATCGCTCTGATTGGTTTTAGGTCTATCCAATTGCGCCCAGAGGCGTTTGAGCGACGTCCGTTGGTGACGCCCCTTTGGAAATGAGTTATTAATGAAGCTTTGCCAGACCATAACTCAGTTACTACTGAGAATGGTCTGGTTTTAACCAGGCTAACAGAAATTATGTATAGAATCACGTCAGAAATATTTATGCTGCCTTCACATCCCAGACAGAAATATAGTGTCGGCCCAGATCCGGTACACGTGGATTCAACGCCGTCCAGATGTGGGCCGGATCTGGGCCAACACTACGTTGCTGTCTAGGATGCTATTGGACTTATCGTAAATACAAGTTTCCTAATCAAAAATTGGACATGATCGAGTCGTATTTACTCCTGGGAAACTCTGAGGGTGAGTTTTGGGTGAGCTATCCCTTTAAGAACTCATTATCAGGCTACTGTTTTGCGCTTGGCTTTCTCTGTTGTTTTCATTTGATAACTGTGTTCAGATTCAGTGATTAACCCTTAAATGCATGAATCTATATCTAACAGAGATGGATCTCTACCTGTCGCGATAATGAATCGGCAGATTAATAAAACACTCCTGATATTAGAGTAACAATTACGGAAGAATAAAATAAAGGCTATTTTGTTACCTTTTGGAGCTTTGGAAGGGTTCAGTTTGAGCAGATGTTTTATACCATCATCACTGTCCTCGTCAGAGCTCATTTCCCAGTACATTCAGCATCTGGCTTATATTCACAATCTCAAACATCCTTAAAATCAACATCTTGATCGCCGGCAGCTTCTTCACCAGATCCACCATCGATTGCGTTCAGTGCTTGCTCTGCAGTAAATCACTGAGCAATTTCAAGTTTTGCTGATGATTCTTCCTATTCTTTTGTTTTCTGCCTGCAGTAACTATGAGTGAAACTTCACTTCATCATAGTGTTTCGGACAGTCCCACCTTGTGGAATAAAAGTGCACTGCACTTATTTAGTCATCAAAGATTCATTAGGCCTTGTCTACATTAATCCGGATAGATTTGGAAATGGCATTTTAGTTTCAAAACGCTCTCAGTCCACATTAGCGTTTTTAAGCGTTTTCCTCCACACTAAAACGTCTGAAAACCGCTAAATTCTTCTTACTGCACATGCGTAAACCCTCATAAAAGCATATAAACATATAAATAAGCATATAAAGCATATAGATGTCTATGGGTTCAATATGCGTCACATGACTAAACTTAAGTCATCGTTATCAAATACCTCTGAGAGCAAAAAACTCTGTGTCTCAGTGTATGCGAAAGGGCAAAACGGAGAGAAAAAGATGCGTTTTTCAAACGAAAGCGTGTTAGTGTGGACGAGGCCTTATTGTTGTGCAGAAAAAAAAATTAACTTACACTGTTACACACCTTGGGTCGTTAGCGACCCTATACAATTTTTATACAAAATGAAGGGGTAAACAGAAAACAATTTATTTTTTCCTTGATATGTTGTTTATACTGAATTGATTGAGGAATACTTGGAAGGTTAATGTCTAACTTAAAAAACATGAATGAGGAGGAGGTTAGTGAATGACGTCCCACGTCATTAAAGACCCAAGGTGTGCGTGTAAGGGTTAATGTCAGAAACTAACTGTCTGAGCTCTGATTGCTGGTGGGCTGGTGGCTTTGCATAATTTTAATGTGCTTTTCTTCTTCATTTGCACCCCTCATCCCACCTCTCCTAATGTTTCCTGGCATCTCTCTCTCTCTCTCTCTCTCTCTCTCTCTCTCTCTCTCTCTCTCTCTGTATGCCCATATATTCAGCAGGTTGTTCGAGCTGGAGACATCAATCACGACGGTCAGCTGGATTTCGAAGAGTTCACAGAGTATCTGCGTTCACATGAGAAGCGCCTCAAACTCATGTTTCGCAGCTTGGACCGCAACAATGACGGTTGGTTTCTGTCAACTTCACATTACTGGCAGAATCTCTGTTATTATAGCATTATTTTTATTCTATTATAATATTTATTAATATGGTAAATTAGCTTTTATTTATATATATATATATATATATATATATATATATATATATATATATATATATATATATATATATATATATATTATTATTATTTTTTGTCATTTTGATTACTTTTTAAGAAAAATATTTATATTTAGCTTTAATTGATTTTTATTTCAGTTTTAGCAATTTTAGTACTTCAACTATTTTATTTCAGTAAGTTGCCAATGCAACATTTATTTAATTTTTTTGGTTAAGTTTTTAAGTTTAGGGTTTTCATCTAATATTTATATTTTATTTGATTTCAGCTTTATTTTTAATAGTTTTAGTTAAAGGTGCATTGCGCAACATTTCATGTTAAAAATACAAGTTTTTCTAACCCATACATGCTTAAACAATTGCCTGATGGGCTGAATGAGCCCTTCTATGATCACTGCGATTGCCTCTATAATCCTGTACAGTAAAATAAATAAGAGGGATTCGGGTCGGAATCGACTGGGCGTGACGTCATGCGCGTTCACGCTCACCTGGCTATGTCTGGCAGGTTTGTGTATTCGCCGCCATTATCCGCATCAGCGAAGACAACTCAAGCGACTTTTGCAAAAGTAGAAGATGGATTCAAAGAGACCGGCTTCTAGTTCATCCCAAACCCCAACGTAACCGCGTGCACAACTCTGGTTGCAGTTTCGCGTGTCGCCAGAAGGGGGCATAGTTCTGCAAAAACTCAGAGACTTGCGCAATGCACCTTTAACAAAAACAACACTGGTCAGAATCTGTTTGTAACCTTAATACACTGTTAGAATATGCAACATCATTTTTATGTTCTAATTTTACTTTAAGTTCAAACTATAGATAAAGTAATTAATATTTCCATCTATAAACGCACAATAGTCTTAAAATGTATACCATTACATCACTGTGAGCACCTATAACCTTATATTAGCATTAGAGTCTGTGATATCATATTAGCATTAGCATCAATACTGTAGGATCTATAACGTCAAATTAGCATTACCAGCTATGATATTACCTTAAATACTGTTACATCACTGTTCTACATAACCTCATAGTATCATTAGCAGCTATGCTATTGCATCGTTGTTAGCATCTATACCCAACATTTACCGTTAGCATCTATACTTTTGAATCATTCTTAAGCTTTAAAACATCATATTCGTATTAGCAGCTGTGATATTACTGTTAACACTTACGTCACTGTTAGCATAGCCTCACAGTATCATTAACGGTTATGCTATTGCATCATTGTTAGCATCTATACCCTCAATTTACCATTAGTATCAAAGCTAACAATGATGCGATAGCATAGCCATTAATGATACTGTGAGGCTATGCTAACAGTGACGTAAGTGCTATTGCATCATTGTTAGCATCTATACCCTCAATTTACCATTAGTATCAATGCTAACAATGATGCAATAGCATAGCCGTTAATGATACTGTGAGGCTATGCTAACAGTGACGTAAGTGCTATTGCATCATTGTTAGCATCTATACCCTCAATTTACCATTAGTATCAATGCTAACAATGATGCGATAGCATAGCCATTAATGATACTGTGAGGCTATGCTAACAGTGACGTAAGTGCTATTGCATCATTGTTAGCATCTATACCCTCAATTTACCATTAGCATCTATGCTTCTGAATCATTCTTAAGCTCGTATTAGCAGCTGTGATATTACTGTTAACACTTACATCCTTGTTAGCTTAGCCTCACAGTATCGTTAGCAGCTCTGCTATTGCATCAGTGTTAGTATCTATACTTATTAGCGTTTGTGTTTTGTAGGTGAAATTGACGCTGAGGAGATCCAGCAGTCGTTACACAGTCTCGGCGTGGACGTCTCGTTGGAACTGGCCGCCAGAATACTGCAAAGGTGCGCGTGTTTGAGCTTAGCATGTATGTAAAGTGCTTTGAATTGCCTTTAAGTGATTCTGTGACATGCAATACTTCTGAAATGTTTTCATTCAGTATGGACAAAGACCATTCCATGACTATCGACTGGATGGAGTGGCGAGATCACTTCCTGTTTAACCCTTTGCACAACATGGAGGAAATCGCTCAGTTTTGGAAACACTCTGTGGTACGAAGCAAACCGCACACAGCTGAGACTATAAAA
>NC_140210.1:44829488-45016988 GCF_951802725.1 Rutilus rutilus | reverse complement strand
TTTTTCGGCTAATATTCCCCAACCCTTTACAAGATGACTTTTGTAATGGCTCTCTTTCGACTCTTTCAGATGAAGAAAAGTATCAAGGAATGCAAGGCCGAAATTTCCACAACAGTTTTTGAATATTTTAAATATTAACGAAAGTAATTTTAAGGTAATACATTTGGCTAGATGTTAATGCTAAGAAGCAAACAGTAGATCTGTGATGTTAAAACACAATTTATGACCCAGTAATGGCATACTGTCTTACTACATACTCAGAAGTTCACACTTTTCCATCACCAGCGAAGTACATACTTTACATGAATTGGAGATCTGTTTAAATAGCTGTTACTCTCAATGAATGAGGTGCTGTAGCCTACAATTTGGAGCAGACCTTCTATGGACTCACGGATGGGAGAGTGTGTGTGTTCATTTTTGCGATTTTTGACTCTTCAAGACATAGAACAAAGCAAAAGACTGTTTGCTAGGGTCACTTCTTGGTCAATGTGCTCTGTACTTTATCACCACTTTCAGCCGATATATATCAGTCAGATAGACTGTTTGGATGTGTTACAATGCAATAAAGATTCCTGCCCGGAATCTGCACCCACGGGTTTCCATCAAACACCTTTCATTCAAGTCTCAAATTGGATTTTCGTTTCTTTTAATCCATATGCTACTGTATTCCTAACAGTTAACAACACAAACTTTCAGCAGATATACATGTTTAAATTTTCCAGTCTTTCTCTCCTGAGAAAACGGACCAACACTATTGATGACATCATCCTGCACTCACAGGTGTAGCCAATCAAGTTCTCTCTAGAATAAGAATGCCCCTCCCCCTAATTCAGCAGTGGGTAAACTAGAGCAGTGGTTCTCAACTCCAGTCCTCGTGACCCACTGCTCTGCACATTTTGTATGTCTCTCTTATCCGACACACTCAGTTCAGTTCATGGAGTCTCTCCTAATGAGCTGATGATCTGGTTCAGGTGTGTTAAATAAGGGAGACATACAAAATGTGCAGAGCAGTGGGTCACGAGGACTGGAGTTGAGAAACACTGAACTAGAGGCAACTGGCTAGTTTAAATAAGCTAAAATAATTACATTTCCAAGCAAATCTAGTTTAAAATAATATTCCTCAAAATTTTCCCAAAGTTAGTATGGAAACTGAAAAAAAAACCCGCTAGTTTGGGCCTTCTCATTTCCAGTGATTTTGTGTATTCAGACACGGACTACTGTTTTTATTTTGATGTAAAAAAAACAAAAAACAAAACATTGTATGGTGATTGTTTTTTTTTTTTACTGTCATGCCGTGTATTTTTTTCTTTGAAAGGAAACTAAAGTATATCTGAATGCATGCAAGAGAATGTATGTTAAATTAAAGTAAACTGAACTAAACTAAATCGTACCGAGTCTTCATTTACGCTCTTTACCATCATTATAACATCAGCTCATCTCTGATTCTCTGCTAAACGGAAACTCCATTTCACTACCGCATGAATGCCAAAGAAAATACAAGGTTATACGGTCCTAAACTGCCTATACGCTGATCTAAACGTCCATCATTGTCAGTCAACGTTTCCTTCAACCTCATTGGTCTATTTCACAAGCTCCTGGTCGCTGATTGGCTCCCTCGCACAGCGGTAAGCTCTGTACGTCGCGTTTGGTCAGCTATCCATAATAAAGTCTATTTTTCGACGCCACTCATTGGTTCAACGGTCGAATCCTCACACTACACCCGCCTCCAGCTGCTCTCTGATTGGCCGTCGCAACTTCCACTCATCGCGAGCGCCTATAGGAGAGCTCTTTTAGACCTGCAGGCCCTTTGTCCCTCCCATGCGTTTGTCTCGCTTGTCTTCCCGCGTCTGCGCACCTCCGCCCGGCCTAGACCTCCCCGCCGTATCCCGCACACTTCACCCCTCCGCACGGACAGCATGTCTGAATACAGCGCGGTGCCGCCGCCCGGGCCCGGAGCGGCTCTAGGAGCCGTTGTACTTAAGAAAGACGCGTTCGCCGACGCGGTACAACGCGCCCGGCAGGTGAGTGATCCGCAGTGCGGGAGCGAACGGGCCGCGTTTGTGGGTCAGCAGCGCGCGCAGGGCCGCGCACACACGAGCCGGCGTGCGCGACAATTATCTGTTAGCATGAGCTGTGATCGCGTGTAATTCTGAGCTAAACTAATATATACACGAGGTCGTTTTTACATTTACTATCGAATAATATGATTCAGTAACGGCAGCACATGGTAATGCTAAGGTACTTTGATAAACAGCGTGGTACAGATTGACTACCATATTCATGTAACGTTACCATCATGGTTCGTTCACGATAGTCTAAGCAACTACCATTGCAAGTGTTTAAAACATCGTGTTAACATCGTATTGTCGTCGTAGTATCATTTCAACTAAAAGCACCGTGGTTTAACCCTGTTTTTGGACCCATACATTGGTATTATTGGATACATAACCTGTAAAACATTCTAGCACCATGGTAGCATTGGCTAACAAACAAACAAGTTTTATATACTCAAAATGTGTTGATTACTAGTGTGCCTATTGTTTTAGATGCTAGACTACGGTATTTTTCATAAACCATTGTGCAGATTGATTGCTGTATCTATTAATCATGTTTGGTTTTATTTTTTACGTTAGTTTCCTATGCATTTTAAATATGTGAAAACAATTACTTATTTTTTTAATTTTTTTTTTACTTTGGTCTATGTATTTTAAAAACAACAGTGTATGTCCCAAAGTAATCATAGTATTAAAAAAAGATTTATAGTACTCTTGGTTTGTGTATTAACTTAATTTAATTTGAGCATGCTTTAATATGGTGCCACAACTTGTTTTCCAGATCGCAGCAAAGATCGGTGGAGACGTTACGGGTCCCCCCATGAGCAATAACGGTGGATCGGAGAGTTATCCCTTCGCGTCACAGAAGCGATCGCTGGAGGACGGAGGTACGGTGGCCGTGAGAGAGACACACACACTCCTAATCTGTCTGTCCCACTCGCTTGAGTTTGTGTTTGAGTTGTTTTTTCCCCCCCTCAGATCAACCTGAAAGTAAGAAGATGGCGTCTGACAGGGACAACGCTGCATCCTTGTGTACGAGCCCCTTTACTTTCTCTACACACTCTCAAAAACAAATGCGTGTGTATTTTTAGAGCAATGATTTTATCCCCGTCTCATCCACAGCTATCGGAGCCCAGCTGGCTGCCCTTTCCCAGCAGAGGTAAGACCATCCGCTTGTTTGCTCGAAACAGAGCGGTTACTAGCGTTAGCTTCGTCTGAAGCACAAAAACAGATCTGAGGGTTTGAGAAGGCCAGAATAACCTCTCCGACCTGTATATTTAGGCTGGTTTCAATTTCCACTGACTCGATCAGACGTGTTTCAGGGGCTCTTTTAAAAGTTGGACTATTTTTAGCATACGGTGGCATCTTGTATACATAATGGATGGTGGGACACTCAAAGTATTACTAGATGTGGTTCAGCGACTAAAGATGTCTGTCTGAATGTGTTTAAGCACATAAATCAGTGGCGCAGCTTTTCTAAAAGTGTTTTTTCTCAGACTATAAGTTAATAAGAACTGTGTTGAACTGCATTTGTGTTTTTCATGACTGTTGCTTTTGTTCTTTGTCTCTCTGTAGCGTACGTCCCTCGTCTCTCACAGAAGAGTACAGAGTCCCTGACGGCATGGTTGGGCTCAGTAAGTTTGTTACCCATCATGCATTTGTCAATACTGAACTTTCTTAAGTGAATCGCTGTCAGGGTCATATTAAGTTATAGTTTTAGGTGTGTATACATATATGTACATATACACACAGGGGTTGGACAATGAAACTGAAACACCTGGTTTTAGACCACAATAATTAATCGGTATGGTGTAGGGCCTCCTTTTGCGGCCAATACAGCGTCACTTCATCTTGGGAATGACAGATACCAGTCAGAGGCCAGAGGGATTTGAGCCATTCCTCTTCCAGAACAGTGGCTTAGTCACTATGTGATGCTGGAGGAAAAACGTTTTCTGACTCGCTCCTCCAACTCAATGTTCAGATCTGGTGACGGTGCAGGCCATTCACTTTCATGTTTATCAAACCATTCTGGCTCAAGTCTAGCTGTGTATTATCATGCTGGCACACGGCACCCCTTTAGGGCCAGTGACAGAGCCAGGAGACTTTCATAGGGATGGCCAGGCAGTCTAGGGTGGCACAGGATTTTTGTAGTCGACTAGTAGTAGTTAATTTATGCCATTAGACTAATCGCACATTTATATTAATTGAATCACTTAAATATATCCTGGTTTAAAATATTGCAAATTCCGCACTCAAACGCATGCATAAAGCTTGCCACAAAAGTAATGATTGTGAATGTCGAACAGAAACCGCAAAGAGACTTGTTAATTATTTATGAAAAAACTAGTGTTTTCTGAGTCAGTGTTGGCTGCAAAAAAAAATTGCGAACAGAGATGCTGACTCTCGTGGACACGCCTTTAGAGAGAAATGCACCTTGCATATGGAGTACAGAGAGAAAAGTAGTACATTTCAAGCTTTCTATAGATATATTTCTCATGTCTGTGAGGCAAGTATACGCTAGTTTTGCTTCATTTGTGACGGTCTGCTGTTCACGGAGACAAACGGCTAAAAGCGCATCCTGTTCGGTTTCTTTATTTTACAGAGGCACAACGTTTTCTTGTTGTGAGTTTATAAATGATGAATTACTCTTATCTGTATGACCAAAAATGGTGTTTCTGCTGAAAAAATGCAATTGATTGCACCGCCTCTGTCATGTAGTAAAGCGCGCTATACTTCAGCTTCCTCACGCCGCACGAACACTTGGATATGTGCCTGAAAATAGTGTACATTTATCTAGTTTAATGTTAGAGTGAGCGGCCATGTAAAGTTGTTACTTGTATGTTTGACAAGCCATATTTGAGGTCAATGGATGATAGGTGATCGTTTGGATTTCCTGCCCAACGTACTGCATTAACACAAGGACCCGCCGGCAACGATATGTCCACACGGACTGCGTGACTTCGCCACTTCCTGTGGATTATTTATTTATATATTTTTTTCAGTGAGTAACTGACTTATGCAAATTTGGTCGTCTAAAGCCCTATTCGGACGGGACTAGTTTTCCAAACGACTTTTGAGTTACAATTCTTATCAACCTACGTCTGTGATTTCATGTACGGATTCGGACGGGACTAACATCTCCGCGTTTATTACCGAGGTAGGAGTGTCTGTGTTTTACATGTGGGCATTGCAGAAGATCACGTGTTCAGAATGCGTGGATTGCGTATGAAATTTTATCAAATGTATTTTGAAATTAAGTACTTTTAAAATTAAGCACTTTGAGATATAAAGTAAAACGTCCTAACGTATTTAGTGTTTTGTAAACATTTTATAAAAATTGTAGTATAAAAAAACTAAGCATTTATCATCATGATTTTATAGAACTGGGTTCTTATAATAAACCCACTGGATTAAAAAGTAACTTATATAATTTACACATCATGTAATTAAGTGTAGAAATTAAAGTAATCTTACCTGAAACTGATATTACAGTAGCCAGTCTTAACAGTTTACGTGATTTGGCTCTTCTTGTTGATTTCATTTTGTTTATTTCTTCGCAGTGTACCGAACACATCTACATCCGTTATCGGTGCGCACAAAGCAGAAACTTGAATACTGGCGCGATAGCGAGAGGTTGTACGGTAGTTCACGTCGACCAAAACACACAAGAAAAAGCGTTTTGGAAAAACATTTTCGGCAATCACAGACATTCGCATTCGGATGGGATTAGATTTCTCTGAGGTCCGCCGAGTTTGACGAAAAACAGTAGGGCATTTGCTCTGGAATTTTTACAGAGGTCGTGTGAGAAAAAGACAGACGTGGCAGATTCGGACAGGATTAAAATCTCAAAGTACGTCTGTGAAACCGAAATTTCTCAAACGTCCCCGAATAGGGCTTAAGCCTCTTCTTGTCGACTAGGGGACAGTCCCAATTATTTTTATGTAAAAATAAGAGTTGACTGTAAAGTACTGGACTGTTTTAGTGCCCACAGCACAACTGAATACAATTGATTTGTAATTGTGCTTGAGATGAGTAAATTCAATCAATACTGAGTGAATGACAATTCTTGTATTTCTCATAGAAAAGCTCACACTGCAGCTACTATAAGGTTTAACTTGTCCTTAAACTTAGTTCTTAAAACCCCTGATAGTTTATCCATTATTAGCCCTATTCGGACAGGACTAGTTTCACAGGGGGACGTTAGAGAAATTTCTGTTTCACAGACGTACTTTGAGATTTTAATCCTGTCCGAATCTGCCACGTCTGTCTTTTTCTCACACGACCTCTGTAAAAATTCCAGAGCAAATGCCCTACTGTTTTTCGTCAAACTCGGCGGTCCTCAGAGAAATCTAATCCCATCCGAATGCGAATGTCTGTGATTGCCGAAAATGTTTTTTTCCAAAACGCTTTTTCTTGTGTGTTTTGGTCGACGTGAACTACCGTACAATCTCTCGCAATCGTGCCAGTATTCAAGTTTCTGCTTTTTGCGCATCGATAACGGATGTAGATGTGTTCAGTACACTGCGAAGAAATAAAAAATGAAATCAACAAGAAGAGCCAAATCACGTAAACTGTTAAGACTGGCTACTGTAATATCAGTTTCAGGTAAGATTACTTTAATTTCTGCACTTAATTACAAAATGTGTAAATTATATAAGTTACTTTTTATTCCAGTGGGTTTATTATAAGAACCCAGTTCTATAAAATCATGATGATAATGTATGTTTACTTTTTTTATACTACAATTTTTACAAAACACTAAATACGTTAGGACGTTTTACTTTAAATATTTCAAAGTGCTTAATTTTAAAAGTACTTAATTTCAAAATACATTTGACCATGCAATCCACGCATTCTGAACACGTGATCTTCTGCAATGCCCACATGTAAAACACAAACACTCCTACCTCCGTAATAAACACAGAGATGTTAGTCCCGTCCGAATCCGTACATGAAATCACAGACGTAGGTTGATAAGAATTGTAACTCAAACGTCGTTTGGAAAACTAGTCCCGTCCGAATAGGGCTTTAGTATCCTCATGATTGCGACGTGCAGATGAATACATCGTTAAAAGGTTAGTCAACTTAATTGTATTTTATATATTCAATGAACTCCTCAATTCTGAATCGGACTGTAAGGTCCTTTTCAAAAACTTGCAACTGAAAAAGTAAACCTTGAATGTTTAACTTTCTTTAGATGTCAAAATAAATAAATTGCAGGAGTTCATACAAGAATGTAAATATGCCAAAGGGCAGAAGTCGGCGACGCAAATATCAGGGTGTAAAATTAGTTATATTATGCATTTTTAATTTTAATTGTAATTTACCAAATAACGAAATTGGTGCCTATTTGCTAGTACAAATGCACAGCACACCTTTGTTTAACATTAAATTACAGATAAAAAATGTGCATTAATTTATGCCTTATTGTATAAAGCAGTAGGCTATATTTTTGCATGTATTTGAGAGTCATGTTCTGAAATGTCACGGATGTAATGAATCCACACGCTCGTTTTTCTTGCGTCTGCCACTGAGGTGAAGTTGAGGTGCGCGCCTGAAAGGTCTCCTGCTTGTTTAGGTTGTAAAGAGACTGTTCTGCGTCTAAACGGCAATCATTGTCAAGAAAAAAAAAAAGAAAGATCAAACTTAGGCCAACCCCTTAGTGCCGCCCCTGTTCAGGGCACAATGTTTGAACCATTATCTGCACATGGTCCTCCAGAATGGTTTGGTAGTCCTTGGCAGTGATGTGCCCATCAAGCACAGTAGGGAATGCCATATTGCAGCCCAAACCATCACCGATGCTTCACCCCGTTCTTCACTCTGGGCAGCAATAGTCTGGGTGTTGAGCTGCTTTGGTTCTTCTCCACACTGAAACCCCCACAGATGTGGGAAAGACAGTGGAGGTGGACTCAATACATGCTCCCAAGATTTGCCTGTAGGCACAGATGAAGCCAACACTATATTGGCCAGTGTTTCAGTTTCTTTGTACAACCCCCTGTATATGCATAAACGTATTGTACATTATACTGTTATACAGTTGCAATAACATGAACATAGTTTATAAATTATATACAATATATACGCATATTATTATAGTTATATAAAACGTAGTATTTTATATATAATAGTACTCGCGTATATATCTAAAATTTTATATATTCTGTATATATTAAGGGTGCTCCGATCAGGATTTTTGGGACCGATCACTGAAATAAATAATTATACTGTCCTTAATGTATTTTTAGAAGAAAAAAATGGAGATGAGATTGACAATTCAGTCTTTATCAACAAAGTTATCAAATGTAAATCTGCACTGCATCTTGTTTTGTCTTGTTAACATTGAAGCAGACGGCAGCAGGTTTATTAGGCTGCTGTCACTTTAAGACACCATATACTGTTACACATGCAACTTATTTTCATAACTTTCCTATCTCTTTCTTTCGTGGCTTAAAGCAGTTTATTATCGGACACGTCCTGCAGTTTAGCAACAGTAGACTGTATTTTACCACAATCGCTGATCTAGTGAAGTTATTGTCCTCCTCAGTAGAGCTGCCAGACCGGTGAACGAGGGCAAGCAACTTTAGCTGCGCATAGAAAAATTGTCACGTCACCAATCAAACTATATAAAGCTGATATTGGCCGATAAATCAATCAGAGCACCCTTAGTATAAAGTCTTTACAATTATTAGTTTTATTATATTGTGTATTATACATTATATAATGGTATGTGTATCTTAGGCCTATATTATTTTTTTCCAGTAAGTTTTATAATTTTTCTTTTATTTTTTGTTTACTGCGGTCAGTAAATGATGTGTGTGTCTGTTTGTAGTCATTGGTCGCGGTGGAGAGCAGATCAATAAGATCCAGCAGGATTCTGGCTGTAAAGTTCAAATTGCTCCAGGCGAGTCAAACACGGGTTCAAAGGAGTCAAGCGGACACATCTGTTCTACCTCTGTTCACTTCTTCTTTCCTTTCCTTGTTTTTCCTGATATCTGTTGAATGAATGCGAGACGTGACGGAGCCTGTTGGTTTTTTGTCTTTTAGACAGCGGCGGTCTTCCAGAGAGGAGTGTGTCTCTCACCGGAGGCCCTGAAGCCATCCAGTATGTTTGGGCTCGTTCACATGTTTTTTTAAACCGCAGTGTGAATCTGTGTGGTGGTGTTTTAACCTTTTGAACTCTCTATGCAGGAAGGCCAAAATGCTACTGGATGACATCGTCTCTCGGGGGCGCGGAACTCCGCCCTCTTTCCACGAGTCGACCAATGGGAGCGGCAACATGCAGGAAATGATCATTCCGGCAGGGAAAGCCGGTCTCATCATCGGCAAAGGAGGAGAGACCATTAAACAGCTGCAGGTAGAGTTTAAAACCTCTCCGCTCAGACAGACGAGCTCAATCTAGAGGTCTGGAGGGAGTTACTGTAATGCACAACTTTTAGTGATTTTTAAAGGGATAGTTCACCCGTAAATAAATTCTGGCATTTACTCACCCTCGTGTCGTTCCAAATCCATACGGCTTTTGTTCATTTTCTAAAGATTAAGATATTTTAATGTAATCTGAGAGATTTCTGTCCCTCCATTATATTCACTCTACTTCTAAACATTCATAAAAAGATCACAAAATAAAGCCTTATGAATGAGTGGTTTAATCCAGATCACTTTATGTGATGAATCGATTTAAGATGGGAATTATTCACACATTTCCTCAAATTTGATGCATCGCAACTGTTTTCAACTGATAATAATCAGAAATGTTTCTTGAGCAGCAAATCATCATCATATTAGACTGATTTCGGAAGGATCATTAGACACTGAAGACTATTCACATATAAAACATTTAACCCCTGGTTTCACAGACAGGGCTTAAGACTAGTCCTAGACTAAAATGTAAGTCTGAGCTGTTTCCACTGAAATAAACTTGCACTGACTGATCTTAAAAATATATCAGTGCCTTTTTAGTTTTAAGATGCACATCGGTAATGTTTTTTTCTAAGCATGTTTATAAAAATTACTTAAATGTCCTAATTGATCTATGGTCTAATCCTGGCTTAGTCTAAGCCCTGTCTGTGAAACCGGGCCTATAAGTTGTAGTAATATTTTTGATCACACAAATTAAGCTTGATGAGCTTAAAATCATTAAATCTTACCAACCCAAACTAAGTAATGGGAGTGTGACTTATGGATGCTATGTTTCCATCCACCTATTTTAATGTGCGTTTTGGGATATCACATAAAGCACTAGAATGAAACTCCAAGATGTGCGTTTTCAATACAATTATGCAAGCAATATTTATGAGTTCATATTAAAGAGGGTTGTATCATACGTGTTTGTCCATAAATTCTCTTTTTGGACCATTTACTCCTTTTAATACATCAACTCTTGTACTAGTATTGACGTGTGTGTGTGTTTCAGGAGCGAGCTGGTGTGAAGATGATTCTGATTCAGGACGCTTCTCAGGGGCCAAACATGGACAAACCACTGCGCATCATTGGAGATCCTTACAAAGTCCAGGTATGACTGCTGGACCCGTTTGTGTTTGATCTTCTCTTCATCTGTTGTGCCTTTCACAAGCACGCTATATTTTGACTCTCCGGCTTTGTGTCTGTCGTTTGTTTCTCTAGCAAGCGCGTGAAATGGTGCAGGAGATTCTGCGCGAGCGGGATCATCCTGGCTTCGACAGAAACGAGTACGGCTCTCGAATGGGTGGAGGAGGTGGTGGAGGAGGAGGAATGGAGGTGCGTGTTTGATTCAGTAGCTTAAATTACTTGCATTTAGACGCCATACAGGCTGCAGTGTGACGGCTAGGGGTGGATATGGTTTTAACGGTGTTACTATAACCGATACTGCTTTTTTTAACTGTATTCTTATCGATTCTTTTATTGCAAAATTAAGAACGATTTGCTTTTGCTAAAGATTTATTTCATGCATTTCAAAATATAAAGCAATGTTTTAACAAAGAATAAAACGTATGTTATGCAGCAGTGTGCAGGCATTTTTTGTTTAATATAGGACACACTAAGCAAGAACAAAAACAAAGTACTAACACATGGTCAAAAAATAACATGAGTATGCAATAAAACAAATATTCAAATGCAATAATCAGTGCTTTAATTTCAGGAGGGTCAACATACTGTTCAGGTAAGTAATATGTCCTACAAAAGAAATCTAATAATCAAATGTAAGATAACACTGTATAGTTTATCGTAGATAGATTCATGCTTATTAAAGCTAAAGTTATTCATTCAAGAGCTGTGATTGATTTTTCTCTTTGCCTTCTGTTGTTTGACTCACATTAATGATGGCGGCTGTCACTTTAAGACCGAGTGCTGATCCAGTAACACACATTTAGACGCGCACACAAAGCCTAAAGTAGCTATCATTTGCTCGTCTAGTTGCGTTTCCTTTTCGAGCGCACTCAGAAAGCCGCCTTGGAAACAGCGTCTCTTGCACTGATTATTGTGCTTTTATAGCTCTTTTATAGCTAGTATTATCAAACACGTCAATTTAGCAACAGTAGAAACTGCATTTTACATCAATCCCCGTTTGAGCTGATACTGGCGTTGAGGTTGGGTTTTAGGGAGAAATGAAGGGAAGGTAGCTGTGCTAGACGAGATGCGGCTGGTTTAATAGTTTTACCTCAAATATCTTTCTATAATCATTGAAAGTCAAAATCGAAAATAAAATTGGATTAATATCACAGTGTAACCAGACGTTTGAAAGATTAGTTCACTCCCTTATCGTCACTAAGCAGGGTCTCTCTCTCTCTCTCTCTCTCTCTCTATCTCTCTCTCTATATATATATATATATATATATATATATATATATATATATATATATATATATATATGAATGAATAGTAGTACGCGTATTTTCTTAATTTATCCAGTACCGACAGCAGAACCGATAACATCCGAGCTTAACGATACAGCGGCCTTTCATAGCTTAGCCCCGGGGCCCGTCTAACACCGGGTTTCGGTACCCATCCCTAGTGACGGCGTCTCATTCTGATTGGACAGGTGCCCGTTCCACGCCACTCTGTGGGCGTCGTGATTGGCCGAAGCGGAGAGATGATCAAGAAGATTCAGAACGATGCCGGCGTGAGGATACAGTTTAAACCAGGTTTGTTCGGACACTCTTGACTCACTCAGTGTTCTGTGATGTCACAGTGTTTAACAGTGTTTCTCTGGTCTGTGTAGATGACGGCACCGGTCCGGATAAGATCGCTCATGTAATGGGTCCTCCTGACCGCTGCGAACACGCCGCCAGCATCATCAACGAGCTTCTGCAGAGCATCAGAGTACGAGAGGAAGGAGGAGGGGTGAGAGATCAAGCGCTTTTCATATGAGAAAATCTCAAGTCAACAAGCGTCCCATTGGCAGGGCCTTATGAAATCAGTCTTATTTTTTCACTAAATTCTTCTTTTTCTGTGTGAGTCTGATGTGTGTCTCTTGTGAGACTCAGAGCAGCTCAGGAGAATGAAGTTCATGTCCTCATTGACAAAATCCATACAATGGACTAAACTGCTCATTCACGTCTTTCTGCGCTTTAATATTCATAGATGCTAGTCCATATCGCCGTTTGATGGAGTACAGCCCTACTTTTGATTTAATCATCCAAAATGTGCCATTCCACGTTATTCAGTAAATTTCCTCAGTAACGCTGTACAATAAGGTTCATTTAACGTATTAACGTGAACTAACAATGAGCAATACATTTATTACAGTATTTATTAATCTGTTAATGTTACTTAATTATAGTTTGTTCACAGTGCATTAACTAAGAGTTAACAAATACAACCTTTGATTTTAATAACGTATTAGTAAATGTTGAAATTAATATTAACTAAGATTAATAAATGCTGTAGAAGTAGCCTATTGTTCATTCTTAGTTCATGTTAACTAATGAACCTTATCGTAAAGTGTTCCTCCTCGTGTGCTCTAGTTAATCTTGGTTGTGTCCCTCAGGGTCCGCCGGGTCCTCCTGGCACAGGCATGCCCCCGGGTGGGCGAGGCAGGGGTCGTGGCCCGGGCAACTGGGGTCCGCCCGGCGGAGAGATGACCTTCTCGATCCCCGCGCACAAATGCGGTCTCGTGATTGGCCGAGGCGGGGAGAACGTGAAGGCGATCAACCAGCAGACCGGCGCCTTCGTGGAGATCTCACGCCAGCCGCCGCCCAACGGAGACCCAAACTTCAAACTGTTCACCATCCGCGGCTCCCCTCAGCAGATCGACCACGCCAAACAGCTGATCGAGGACAAGATCGAGGTATGAGCAGAACCGCCTGTGTGTTTTTAAAGGTGCTGGGTGTAACTCTTCACTCTACTAGAGCACACAAATACCATACGTTGGTTACACTTTACAACAGGGTTTCTCAAACTGTCCTGCACAGTTTAGCTCCAACCCTGATCAAACACACCTAGCTGTGAGTTTCTAGTGACCCTGAGGACATTGATTAGCTTGCTCAGGTGTGTTTGATCAGGGTTGGAGCTGAACTGTGCAGGACAGTGGCCCTCCAGGACCGAGTTTGAGAAACCCTGCTTTACAATAAGGTTCATTAGTTAACATTAATGTATTAACTAACATGAACTAACCATGAGCAGTACATTTATTACAGTATTTATTAATCTTTGTTAAAAATACAGCTGTTCATGTTAGTTCACAGTGCATTAACTGTTAACAAATACAACCTTTGATTTTAATGACGTATTAGTTAATATGAACTAAAAATGAACAATACTTCTACAGCTTATTAATCTTAGTTAATATTAATTTCAACATTTACTAATGTTAACTAATGAACCTTATTGTAAAGTGTTACCCATACGTTTTCAGATATTTCGGAAACATGCTGAGTTCACACTCGTTTCTCTGAAAAACACTTCTACAGCCAGTTATTTTACTTTGAAATGTGCGTTTCCGTGTTGGAAAATCTGTTTTTGTTTTGGTCTGTGTGATCTCACCCACTGCCAGTTCACCCAATAGTATTTCGACACCCCGGGATGCCATTTGGCAGGAGAAACAGCATATCGCAGCCAGCAAACAAACTGGGTCAGAGATCACAGGTTCTACATATCGCATATCCATCTAAATCTCAATGAACGAGAGCATATTAAAACGCGGATAAACCAACTCATTACCTTAGTGTCTTCTCGGCTTTCATTGTCAATTGTGCTTGTTCCTGTTGCTTCTCCTCAGACTGGTAACCCGCATGAGCGTCGAGTCTGAGGAGGAGCGGTGGGGGAAACAACGATCTCTGATAATTTTTATTTGGACTGCAGTACCTATTTCGACCACTAGCTGTCAATCTTACAGACTGCACCTTTAACTTGACTGGTGTTTGCTGGTTTTCACTGGTTTGCTTCTCTTCGTAGGGTCCCCTGTGCCCTGTCGGTCCCGGACCGGGTGGGCCAGGCCCTGCTGGACCCATGGGCCCCTACAACCCAAACCCGTACCAGCCCGGACCCCCTGGTGGACCACAACAGTCAGTACTACCTTCATGGCACATTAGCTTCAGGGAAAGGCTTAATATTTCATTTTGCAGGTTTTGTTTGCACATTTTGAAGGTGGTTCTCTTTGTCTCTCCAGCGGGGGTCCTCCTGGAGGCCAGTATCCTCAGGGTTGGGGAAACGCATACCAGCAGTGGCAGCCACAAGATCCCAGTGAGTCCTTCTGTACTGATGCCTTCAGTCTTGAAGTCTTGATAGAGGATTATAGACGTCACATCCTAGAATCATGTGTTCTTGAAATCACAGGGATTATAATAAAAATGTTTGTTTATAATATTTCTGTGGAAAGTATATATTTTTTCAGAATTTAATGAATAGAAAATATATCTATATCTGGATTATCTGTTTTAAAACAAATAGTTAAACTTTATTTCCACAAGTTGCCAAGGCAATGTTTCTCAAAGTAAAAAAATAAAATAAAATTAAGGTAAAAGCAAAAATGTTGTTGCTAAATAAAATTTGCTGAATAAGTGTTTTCTTTAAAAAAAAATTAAGGAAAAAAAGCAGGCGACCACAAACTTTTGAACTGAAAACCTGATGGATAGATCAATTATATTGAATGTTTAATTTAAAAATCTCTCTCTCTCTCTCTCTCAGGTAAAGCAGCAACAGATCCTAACGCAGCGTGGGCGGCTTACTACGCACAGTACTACCAGCAGCCTGGAGGAGGCGCTATGCCAGGACAGGCTCCCGCGGCCCAGCCCGCCGCTCCCGCTGACCCGGGCCAAGCGGCCCCAGGCACTGCCCAGCCCGACTACACCAAGGCCTGGGAGGAGTACTACAAAAAGATGGGTACGGCCTCCGTTTGTTTAGGAAATGCATCTGGTGGAAGTGACACTAAACCCACCCTAGTTACACAGGGCTTTAAGATGCTGTGCATCATTCAGTTACACTTTATTTCAAGGTGTCCATGTTATAGTGCAATTATGCATTTAAGTACTGAGTAGTAAAAAGGATACTAAAATGGTGTTACCCATCACTCCAGCTCAGTGTTTTGATCTGTTGTGTGTATGTGTGTCCAGCCGCGGCAGGAGGAGGTGCTGCCCCCGCGGCGGCAGCAGGAGGAGGAGCTCAGGCCGCAGGAGCCGCAGCGGCGGGACAGACGGACTACAGCGCCGCGTGGGCCGAGTATTACAGACAGCAGGCGGCCTATTACGGGCAGACAGGACAGGCCCCCGGACAGCCCGGGGCGACACCGCAGGGCCAGCAGGTACAACACTGATCCCTGTGTGTGTTTAAGCACAACCGTTTCCTCCAAACAGACATTTCTGGCTAGTAGATGTTCATGTTAAAGGGATAGGCCTATTCGCCCAAAACTAAAAATTAGCCCATGATTTACTCACCCTCAAGCCGTTCTAAGTGTTTGACTTCCTCCTTTCAGACGAATACAATCAGACTTATAATAAATAATATCCTGGCTCTTCCCAGCTTTATAATGGGAGTTAATGGTGCCTGTAAAGCTTTTGAAGCATCTTAAAGTGCATCCATCCATCATAAAAGTAATCAGTCCTGCTCCAGGGAGCTATTAAAGGTCTTCTGAAGCGAAGTGATGCGTTTCTGTAAGAGAAATATCCATATTTATAACTTTATAAACTATAATCACTGGCTTCCAGTAAGAGCCGTACACGTGTTCACTAGAGAGCCGAGTGACCTCTGACCCGATGAAATGCACTGGGAAGTCTGAAGAATTTAACTTTGATACTTCCAATCTTCAGTATCAAAACTCGCATCAAAGTGTTGAGTTATATTTATTAATGAGGAAAATGTCTATAAATATTTAACTTAACATTAATTTTTTTATATTATATAAAGCATTCTATATAATCCTTAATTTAAAACCGCTTTATTATATGAATAAACAATTGTAAATAAAAACTTAAGACGTTTCAAATTATGCTAATTTATTATATGAATATATGTATTATATAGCACAGTTGTGCTCTAAGTATTGTGTGTTTAAGATGATGTTGAGAGTGTGGTTTGCGTGTGCAGTGATCTGACAGTGATGTTGCTCTCTCTTCAGGCGCAGTGAAGCCACGGTTCCTGAGCTCATCCGTCCGGTCCTTCCCTCCATCCTCTCGCTCTCCTCTCAGAAACGGACTTCTACTCCCCCCTCCCCCCCCAGCCCTCTCTGTGTCCAGCAGAAAAGCTGTGTGACTGTCTTCTGAAGCCAGATATCTGTGTATGACCTCGTACAGGCTTCTGCAAACTTTTTTTTTTTTTTTTTTTTTTTTCCTTCCTCCCCCTCCTGATCTTTGCCGGACCCACAAACGCTGATGGACTAAAATCAAACTCTGCCTTCCCTTCCTCCAACGCTTCATCCTTCCTCTTCCTCAGTCAGTGTGACTCATCGCCAGGGAAACACAAGGGAATGCTTCTTCTGCTAACTTCCTCACATGAGCGTGCACTTCCTGTTTTGCATTAATTTTTCCTTTAATTTTAAAAGTCTTTTGTGGAAACTGGTCCATTTAGAGGAAATCTTCAGGTGTTAATAACTACTGTTTCGAACTCGATGAGTAACCATGTCTTTTTTTTTTTTATGCATTTGTTTTGCTTTTAGTCCTTTTTAATTTGATTTTGAGCTGGAACATTCCCATTGTTTAACGTGTTCACTTTTTTTCCTCTATATTCATTCAGTGAGGGTTTTTTATGTGATTAATTTTTTCATGTGATATCAAATGACGTTTCAGTCTGTGAGTTTGTGTGAATGCGAGTGTGTTCCGGTACTGACACTCATGCCGTGCGTGTTGCTCCTCACTCTGTGAAATGAGGGTTTCTTCTTTTTCTTTTTCCCCCCCCATCCCAATTTATTGGAAGTCATGATGTTATAAATATATAAATTGTATGCTTTTTTTTTACTGCTTGTTTTTAAAAACTACAAAATAAACATTACAAAATTCTCATCTGATCACATGACCGCTGTTCAGTCTGAAAATGATTTTGACAGTCTAGTTCGTTTTCTAAAGCAAGCACTACCACAAACATTATATATTCCAAAAAGTGTGTAAATAAAATTTACATGACAATTTATGTTGAAATACAGAATATATGCATGTTCCAAACCCGTAAGACATTCATTCAGAACACAAATGAAGATCATTTTAAAGAAATTAAAGCTTTCTGTTCCTCTATTGACAGCTACGCAACGACCACTTTCAAGGCCCAGAAAGGTAGTAAAGACATTAAAGTAATCCCTATGACTCCATTGGTTTAACCTCAATTTAATGAAACAAGGCGAGTGCTTTGTTTTGCGCAAACAATGTACCAATTTATTTACAAGAATATTAACGTTAATCCCTGACATGCGTTCACTGCTTTCGCCTGAACACACTTGTCGTGCTCTCGTGAACACGCCATTGGAGATTAATATTTTGTAAAGTGGTTAAAAAAAATTGCGTTTTCCTTAAATATCTTAATTTGTGTTCCGAATATGAACGAAAGTCTTACAGGTTTGGAACGACATGTCATTTTAAGTCATTTTTTGGTGAACTAGCTTGTAAACCTGTCGACTCGGATCTACGGGACCGCAGGAGGGACATCAGAATATCAGAGTGAGTTTCTTTGGCTGCGTTTACACGGGACATTCTGAAGTGCTTAACGTGAAAAACACTTATGTGGATTTATGTACTAAGACAGTGATATTAAAATACTAAACTCAGTAAACATAAGCCATACTATATGTACAAAAAATTTTATGAGCCCAGAATATTTAGTTTAATTACAGGAAAATGCTTAACGTGTAATGAAACGCGTTGCGTTCATATTCTGGGTTCATCTAATTTTTTGTACATAGTATGGCTTATATGGCTGTGCAAGGACTCAAACCTCTTTTTAGTTAAGATAGTGTCTGTCTACATTACATTATACTAATACTACTACTTATAATATGACAGTAATAACCATTTGTTTGCCATTGTAAAACAAATGCACTGGAAAAATAAATGAAACTTTCATAATTAGTCGTGTCCTCATTTCTATACATGCAAGAGAATGAACACGTGAGCTTTTATTGGCGGAAAAAAAGTTTACAAACGCATCTCATTACAAATCTAGTGAAAAGCTGTAATTGTCAAGTATGCAAATGTAAAAAAAAAAAAAAAAAAAAAGTATTTTGATAAGGACACAAAGCCTTCTCGCAATTTAGATTTTAGTTTGTTTGACAGCAATAAAGCACGATATTAAAGTCTCTTTATTTGTGTGATTATGAGAAGCTCGCCACAGTGTGATGAATGAATGGCAAGCACTGAAATCTCTTCGTATCGTCCACACTGTTTATTGCGAAACAAATGCATTTAAAAAAGGGTTACTCATCGAGTTCGAAGCAGTTGTTATTAACACCTGAAGATTTCCTCTAAATGGACCAGTTTCAGGCCTGATTCCGACTATATTTACTGATCGTTTTCGTTATAGTTGTGGTGCGAACTTGCCTATTCTCAAAACGTTATCGCTATGAACGCGCCTACTTTTATTAAGGAATTGCACACACTGACTGGGAAAACCGACGAGCACAAGTGTTATGTCCACTATATTCATATGAATGATTTTCTAGAGAAAGATTTAAACACTTTTATTGAGATCACACCTGGGAAGTCATGTGCACCGACGACAGAGAACAACAGACCTGTTCAAGTCAAAGACTTTATCAATTTAGCACCTAAACAAAATCTTTTGGAGATAAATGCTAACAGATTATATTGACATCAGTAATAATGCAATAAACTAAACAAAAACGTTCTGCGTTAGAAAGTGCTGAAGGTTTGACTGGCATTAAGCAAAATGTTTAATTTAATAATAACTTTATTTAATATTAAGCAATGGACTTTAGCCTCATGTCACACTCTTACCAACAACAACAACAAAAAAATCATTACTTGTTTATGATTAGTCTTGAGTTTTTTTTTTTTTTTGTAATTCCAATTCCAATTCCAATTTTTTTTTTTTTTTTTTTGACGTGTAACAGATTAAGTTAGGGATAAAGAAAGCTTAACCACATAAAAAACAACTGACATGAAAGGCATCATCAGCTCTTAGTTTCGACTCAACATCTCTTTACTGAAGCAAAGAACGAAAACCGAAACAAGAAAACCTAATTCACATTGATGTGATCTAGTTTAAGTCAACAAAAAGAAAAAAGAAAAACATTAAAATGGCTTGTTCTAAACCTGGAAACAATCAAAAACATCTATAGGGGAAAAGTTCTCAGTTCAAGACAAATCTCAAGGAAACATATAAAATTATCCCTGTTGAAGTTAGTGTGTGAGTCTCACACTTGGCATGGATGAACCCGTTCCCCCGTTCTTGTGGCTTTGGTTCAGTCCGTGCTGGTTTGGCAGTAGTCCTGATCCACTGAGACGGGGAGGCGTCTCTCAAACCCGTGCGCGAGGTCCAACACCTTCACACCCCAGACCCAGAGATAAAGGACTTCAGGTGAGACCAGAACTGAAGCTTCAAATCCAAAAGCTCCATACAGTCAAACCAAAATCTGTTCAGACAACTTCAACATTATCACAGTTTATTCGCTATAGTTTAGAAAATGGTAATAAAATACAACAAGTTATCAAATCAGCTGATATTTCTCTGGTTTTGTCCATCCTTCTGTTAGACTGTGTCTTAAATGAATTATGTAGAATATCTGTCAGCTGTTAAATTTAACTACACAATTAGATAATACCAGTTTAGCTCAACCAATCACCAAGCAATGCTTCATTTAGTTCAGTCTGTGTGTGAACAGGTTGCATTAGCAATTACAGAAAAAACACTTCAGCAAAACATGATCAGCTCAAAGTGTCTGAATAATATTTGGTCCCAAATTTTTTATAAATTTTACTGTATCACGAATATTTGGGTATAATATGTCACAGTTTACTTTATTTAGCTATCCTCACTTACATAAATTAACTATAGTGTCCTGCACACTAGTAAAAAAAAATCAAAAATGATATCTGGTGTCTGAATAAGTTTTGGTTTGACTAGTTCATATAAGCACAAACCTGTATCTTCAGTTTCCCTCCCAGGCGTCTTCACGCTGCTTAGCGGCCAAACGCTTTTGCTCTGGTTACAAAACAGATCAAATGAATCCCTCTTTTTTGGAATCTTTCAGAAATGTATTTACCAGTCTAGCAAATAAAAACAGATGAGAAAGATAATGTCACCTTTGGCTTGCCGTAGTTTGTTCCTCTCGGCCTCTCGGTCCTCCTTGGTCTGGTTACTCTTCACGCCCAGAGCGCCGATGACCAGCCGTCGAGCCAGAGCCGCACTCGTCTGAGGACGCTCTTTAGCCGGCAGCAGGTAATCTGGACAGAGGAATCAGGCTTGAGGTTTGCGGATTCAAGAAGCAACTAATTAAATGATGATTAATGCCCAAAACAGTTCAAACACAACTAAAAAAAAGAGGAAGAGTACCGGAGCAGCTGCGCGCTTTGGCTTTAGTGGCGTTTGATGATTTGGAGAGAGGCCTGACCTTCATCATGGGGTTCTTCATCCTCAGAGCATCACGGGCTACACATACACACACACACACACACAGTTAAAGGGGAAGGTTTCTCATTTTGGGGGGTTTAAGGAATGTTTTAAATTGGTGTGTGATGCTACTGACATTTAAAGGCAGGGTAGGTAGAAATGGTCTAAAAATTTTATTTTTCAAATTTGTTTAAACTTTATGTACATATCAATACATAATTAAAATGTAAGTACTCTGAAAAAGAAAGTATCAAAATCGAGTGTCTGTAGACCTCTCACGACTGTTTTAAAGACATCTCATTATTTCCATTCACTCCACCCCCTCATTTCTGTGCTTCTTCCAAAGCCACGCCCCCAAAACACATGAACGCGTGACTCCGACCGCTGAGCTAGAGGACGCATTATTTACCTGAGACAAGCGGAGGGGAAGGGGCATTTTTTTGCCTGGTTTGCCTTCACTAACTGCATATGCCGGTACTGTAAATTTAGATTGCTCTTTCTCTGCCATTGTTTTGGTATTCCTAGGTTCAGTGCCTTCTTCTTCTTCTTCGATAGATTTTATTGGCAGCTTGCAAACATAGTGCATTACCGCCATCTACTGGACGGAGGTGTGATCAGGTTCCGTGCCTCTCGCACTCCTCAAATCAAACGGTCGCGCGCAAGTGGGCAGGTGCTGTGTGGCAAAAGGGTGGTTGCCATGGTTGCGAGAGAGTGACAGTCGCCTAAGCCAATCCTTTGATTCGTCCTGAATCGAAATAATGAGCTGTGTTTAATACAGATTAAACGGTCTAGAGTCACTTGATTTTTATACTCTTTTTTTCAGAGTTCTTACATTTTAATTATGTATTGATATATATAGAAAGTTTTAACAAATTTGGATCTTTAATTTTTAATAAATCCTACCTACCCTGCCTTTAAGTTCTTGAAGAATAAGCTGGATAAAGTCCTGAACATGTTAACACAATAGCTAGCAGTCGATTAAAGGTGCAGTAAGCGATTTCTGAGAAACACTGTTGATATTTGAAATCGACACCCAAACACAAACACCCCTCCCCTCATTGCTCCGCCCCCAAAATAACTCTTGCCTGATCATAACCCTTCTTTTTCACAGTAAAATTTCTCTGACCTTTTCTCTTTTGTAAATCTTGACCATCTCTCTTTCTATAGTCTTCAAATCTCCCTCTTGCTCACTCTCCTCCTAGTGGACACGCCCTCTACTTCTGATTGGCTCAGTCTTTCTCATTCCCCCATAATGATTGGGCACGCCCCCTACGGCTGATTGGCTCACTCTCTCTCCTCCCCCATGAGTGGACACGTCCCCTACTGCTGATTGGCTCACTCTCTCTCCTCCCCTATGAGTGGACACGGCCCCTACTGCTGATTGTCTCACTCTCTCTCCTCCCCCATGAGTGGACAGGTCCCCTACTGCTGATTGGCTCACTCTCTCTCCTCTCCCATGAGTGGCCAGTCCCCTACTGCTGATTGGCTCACTCTCTCTCCTCCCCCATGAGTGGGCAGTCCCCTACTGCTGATTGGCTCACTCTCTCTCCTCCCCCATGAGTGGGCACGTCCCCTACGGCTGATTGGCTCACTCTCTCTCCTCCCCCATGAGTGGACACGGCCCCTACTGCTGATTGGCTCACTCTCTCTCCTCCCCCATGAGTGGACTGTCCCCTACTGCTGATTGGCTCACTCTCTCTCCTCCCCCATGAGTGGACACGTCCCCTACTGCTGATTGGCTCACTCTCTCTCCTCCCCCATGAGTGGACACGTCCCCTACTGCTGATTGGCTCACTCTCTCTCCTCCCCCATGAGTGGGCAGTCCCCTACTGCTGATTGGCTCACTCTCTCTCCTCCCCCATGAGTGGACACGTCCCCTACTGCTGATTGGCTCACTCTCTCTCCTCCCCCATGAGTGGGCAGTCCCCTACTGCTGATTGGCTCACTCTCTCTCCTCCCCCATGAGTGGACACGTCCCCTACTGCTGATTGGCTCACTCTCTCTCCTCCCCCATGAGTGGACACGGCCCCTACTGCTGATTGGCTCACTCTCTCTCCTCCCCCATGAGTGGACTGTGCCCTACTGCTGATTGGCTCACTCTCTCTCCTCCCCCATGAGTGGACACGTCCCCTACTGCTGATTGGCTCACTCTCTCTCCTCCCCCATGAGTGGACACGCCCCCTACGGCTGATTGGCTCACTCTCTCTCCTCCCCCATGAGTGGACAGGTCCCCTACTGCTGATTGGCTCACTCTCTCTCCTCCCCCATGAGTGGACTGTCCCCTACTGCTGATTGTCTCACTCTCTCTCCTCCCCCATGAGTGGACACGGCCACTACGGCTGATTGGCTCACTCTCTCTCCTCCCCCATGAGTGGACAGGTCCCCTACTGCTGATTGGCTCACTCTCTCTCCTCTCCCATGAGTGGCCAGTCCCCTACTGCTGATTGGCTCACTCTCTCTCCTCCCCCATGAGTGGGCAGTCCCCTACTGCTGATTGGCTCACTCTCTCTCCTCCCCCATGAGTGGGCACGTCCCCTACGGCTGATTGGCTCACTCTCTCTCCTCCCCCATGAGTGGACACGGCCCCTACTGCTGATTGGCTCACTCTCTCTCCTCCCCCATGAGTGGACTGTCCCCTACTGCTGATTGGCTCACTCTCTCTCCTCCCCCATGAGTGGACACGTCCCCTACTGCTGATTGGCTCACTCTCTCTCCTCCCCCATGAGTGGACACGTCCCCTACTGCTGATTGGCTCACTCTCTCTCCTCCCCCATGAGTGGGCAGTCCCCTACTGCTGATTGGCTCACTCTCTCTCCTCCCCCATGAGTGGACACGTCCCCTACTGCTGATTGGCTCACTCTCTCTCCTCCCCCATGAGTGGGCAGTCCCCTACTGCTGATTGGCTCACTCTCTCTCCTCCCCCATGAGTGGACACGTCCCCTACTGCTGATTGGCTCACTCTCTCTCCTCCCCCATGAGTGGACACGGCCCCTACTGCTGATTGGCTCACTCTCTCTCCTCCCCCATGAGTGGACTGTGCCCTACTGCTGATTGGCTCACTCTCTCTCCTCCCCCATGAGTGGACACGTCCCCTACTGCTGATTGGCTCACTCTCTCTCCTCCCCCATGAGTGGACACGCCCCCTACGGCTGATTGGCTCACTCTCTCTCCTCCCCCATGAGTGGACAGGTCCCCTACTGCTGATTGGCTCACTGTCTCTCCTCCCCCATGAGTGGCCAGTCCCCTACTGCTGATTGGCTCACTCTCTCTCCTCCCCCATGAGTGGACACGTCCCCTACTGCTGATTGGCTCACTCTCTCTCCTCCCCCATGAGTGGGCAGTCCCCTACTGCTGATTGGCTCACTCTCTCTCCTCCCCCATGAGTGGACACGCCCCCTACTGCTGATTGGCTACAAGTGTGTTGTGCTACTGTTTTTTTCTTATATTTACGCAGCCAGGACTACGAACAAACACAATATTGTTTCAGCACACACACACACACACACACACACACACACACACACACACACACACACACACACACACACACACACAGAACACATCTCTAGCAAATAATTAATTTCAAGTTCAACAGAAATCGTTTCTCAGAAATCGCTTACTGCAAGAAGATGACGCAGAAACAAGCGATATCATATGTAATCATATGCAAGTGTAAAATAACGTGATCATCAACATTAAACAGAATATAAATCAAAACTGCCCAATGTTACTGAGTGAAATGTCGACCCAGGACAGGCTTCAGGACTGTGAAGCTTTGGGGTGTTGATGGACTCGATCTACTGAGTCTGATCTGGATGTAGTCTTTGACAAAAACGTGATTGTTCTCAGCTTTTTGCTCAAAATGTTGCTTTTTTTAATGAAACTTAACCACATTCAAGAGTTGATGAAAAAAGGAATGCATAAAACTACAATAAAATAAGCTAATAATAAAGCTCCTCTCAGATCATGATGTAAACATTTTAAAACTTATATTTTATAATCTTCAGACTCTGTTTCATTTTCACAGCACTGATACTATTTCACGTCACAGAAGTTAAACCCATCAACCCATTTCTCCACCAGCGATTGACTCATAAAGCGATCCACAACATCAGGAAAACGCACTGACCTGCGATCGGACTGGAGAACAAGCCAAGAACATGTGTGTCATCAATCCACTTGATGTCAAACCCCTTCTGCCTGTAAACACACACACACACACACGATTAACAACAGCAGCCGTTTCTGGGCCGTCAGATTCACGATCAGAGATTCACGCACTGGAAAGAGCTGAAGGATCTGATCAAGTCCTCCGTCTTGAACTCGGACGGAAATTCGTAAATCTCAACGATGTGTGCCAGTTCGTCGTCCCGAAGCTCCACCTCTTCATCATCCTCTGGCGACCAATTATAGTAGTCGAAACGCGGGTCCTGTTTGGACGCCTTCTTGCGGCCCTCCTCAAGGGACATCTGAAACAGGAGGAACAGCGTCTTATTAATTATGTCATTATTAAAGGGACAGTTCACTCAAAAAATGTGTTTAGCACAGTTGAATCATCTTTGTAGCTCATACCCCCTCCATCAAATTGGGTTCAAGACAGTCACCGTCATCATTAAACAGAGAATCCCAGTTTTCCCCTTCATCCTCCCCCTCCTCCTCCTCCTCCTCTTCTGGCATCTCTTCATGTTCTAGTGCACTACTTGTGTCTGGTACATTCATAGTTCTGGCTTTGGTGTCATCTCTGGACTCATCTTTTTCTGTTTGCTTGTTTAGTTTTTCTTTATCTCCCACTTCTGGTCCCCCATCGTCCTGTTTTACCTCTCCGTTTGGGGTCTCAGTCGCTTTGGCTTTATCCTTCTTGTTCTTGCGGGCCTTGTCGGTGTACCGAGGCCTGGGTCTGGATTTCTTGTCGTCTCCTGTCTGAGGCTTATCTTTGGGCTCTATTTTCTCAGCCTGACGTTTCTTGGGCACGTAGATCTCCATGGTGGCCTTCTTAGTTCGGGCAGCGGGAGCCGTTTTGGACCCCTCCTCTGGCTGGGATGCTTCTGTCTCCATAGGGATCTGCGTAAGGAAAGTGTGTTTAGAATAGCCTACTAACTTACTACTCAAAGTATGCAGAATGTATACTAAATATAAATTATCTGTGTATAGAATAGCATACTATATTTGTCAAAACTTGGCTCTTTATTTTTCAGTTACATACACCATAAGTCTTGATTTTGTAACATCTGTCCTAAACGTACATTTTGGATGAAAAATGCAAAATAATTATATTTTCCAAAATATTTTTTTTAGACAGTGTTTGCAATTTAAAATAAAAAGGTTTAGTGACAATAATGAAGCATACTACTGATAAAAATGATTACTGTTGTATACTTCACAGTGTTTTACATACTATCTTAAACAACAACAAAAAAGCAGTTACGTTATTCATATTTATATATAAACACACGTTTACTGAGCGTAACATGATTCAGAAACTAAAACAACTATGAAGTACTAATAGTAACAGCAAAATCTTCCAGGGTAGTATGTTAAGCTTTAGTAGCATTATTCGCATTAAAATTCTACTTACATCTTAATATTTTTCAGCTCGCCGAAACATTGAAACCATGACCGGATGTTTGGAGACGTAAAGAGGACGTTCTGACGACACAATAGGAAAACCTTCAGTGGTAGTTGTAGTTTATCAGTGTAGTTTAGAAAAGATGCATGAGCGACGAACATAATTATCATACGGTTTATCATTTCGTTCTTAAACTGCGAAAATCATGACCATAATCATTATAATCATGACTTTGGCATGGCCACGATTAAAGAGTATCATATGTTATCATTACTTTTAATACGTGTTTCAGTAACAAACGCTACATTTTATTTATTCACAGTAAACGCCAAAATTATAAATAAGCAAGACATACAAGCACAATTCTTTTTTAGTCAAATAAATTTATTTCAAGTCTGTGGATGTATTTTTGTTAGGGACGTACATCTGCATGCCGATCGTTAACGCCCTCTTTTCTCTTGCGGGTTTGTGATTGGTCGAGCCTCCACAGCTTTTTAAGTACTCGACTGTGATTGGACAGTCGCTTACACAAGCGCTTGTGTAAGGTGGCTGCATTTAAGTTGTGTAAGAAAACCGAAAAACAGCATATAAATCAGAAATCAAACATAATTTTCCAAGCGTTTGAGTCAAGACATTTTTTGGAAACTCTGGGAACGTAAGTACACTCTATAACCCACGACAAGTGGATGTGACATTATTATTTATTTGTAAGGCGAGAAAAACACGTCTCTCTTTTGGGGTGATGACTTGCATGCTTAACAAATGCTTTAAAATGCATGAACAACGTCTCTTAGGTTTCCTTATAGTTCCTGTCTGAAAGTTATTTTGTTTGTTTTCTTTAATGCAAAATTACATATTTGTGCTCTTAGTTGCATCCTCTCCTTTATTCATTATTTTAGTTTAATTTAAATCAAATTGCAATATCTTATGTGTGTTTTTATTTTCTGTGTAAGCAATGTCATTAAGCTTTTCAAATACACATATTAGATATACGATTCATATTTTATACGAATACTGCAATTAAATACTGTAAGAATGTTTGATTGACAGGTGGAGATGATGAGGATGTGGTGGGCGTGTCTTCTCGGTTTGGGTCTGTCTGCTCTCTCTCAAGCTCAGCCCATGTTCTCCGTCAACACGGACACAGTTCTGCCTCCGGATGCCTTTCACAACCCCACCCAGCTGAATTATGGGATGGCGGTGACAGACGTAGATGGAGACGGGGATCTGGAGGTGGTGGTGGCCGGGTAAAGAAACTCCAGCATAACATCAGTTGTACAGAAAACAGCCATATACATAGGCCTATATTTATTTATCCCAAATTGAAAAAGGAATTATATTTTCCTTATACTATCTATCTGTCTATCTATCTATCATTTAAAAAGTAGAGGAACGAAAAGGAATAATATTTTCCTCAAAGATAGCGCAGACATCCCATTCGCTGCATATGCAAATGAATATAATATTATAATAGTATTTTTTTATATTATGGTGAGCTAGGATACTAGATGATGATGTTTTAACCAATAAACTCCTAACAGATTATCCGCAGTATTTCTCTTGCCTTCTAACATTAAACAGTCAAGGGCCAAGAAGAGCCCAACTTAAGCAAACACTGATCACCATAATGGTGATTACAAAGTTTATTATTTAAAATATAATATATGAATATAACTGATAAATAATTAGGCTTATTTTTGTGACCGTTAATATTATTCTGGACATGTTCTTGACATGTTTCATGAGTGCCACCCATGTCCATTGTCAGGTATAACGGCCCAAACCTGGTTCTGAAGTATGACCGCACCCAAAACAAACTAGTGAACATTGCGGTGGACGAGCGTAGTTCTCCTTACTACGCCCTGAGAGATCCGCAGGGAAACGCCATCGGCGTGACGGCCTGCGATGTGGACGGAGACGGCCGAGAGGAGATCTACTTCCTCAACACTAACAACGCCTTCTCAGGTACGCAGAGAAACACGTGTCCCGTACAGACCCGCGAAACGAGCCCTGACTAATTGAACCGAACTGAACTCTTTGAAGGTCAGGCGACGTATGCAGACAAACTTTTCAAATTTCGTAACGGTCGTTTCGAGGATCTGCTCGGTGATGACATCAACGTGCAGAGAGGAGTGGCCAATCGCATGGCGGGACGCTCCGTAGCTTGTGTTGACAGAAAGGTACTTAATTATTCATCTCCTTATTAAATACTGTGCAAATATTATAATTTTTCTTGCATTTTAATTAATTCATGCTGTAGGGAACGCACACACTACACACTGAACACACACCACACACACTAAAAACTTAACACACACACACTAAACACTGAACAAACTGAACACTGAACACACACACTACCCACTGAACACACACACTGAACACACACTACACACTTAACACACACACACACTCGCTGAACTGCATTTTAATTCCTTCATGCTACTGTAGGGAACAGGTCGATATTCAATCTACGTGGCGAACTACGCCAGCGGTAACGTGGGGCCGCACGCGCTCATAGAGATGGACGAGGCCGCCAGTGATGTGGAGAAAGGCGTCATCGCTCTGTCTGATGTTGCGCCGCAAGCCAACGTCAATAAGTACACAGGTCAGAGACGACACAGACGACAAAAGTCATGTTCGTTTATATTATATGTGTAAGACTTTAGATAAACTAGCGTTCAAAAGTTTGGAATATTATTGTTATAAATCAGAATGTTATGTTATAAGGTGGCCGTGGTGTAGTTGTCGTTCCAAAAAACATGCTACCAACATGGTTAATCATGCTAACAACATGCTAGCAACATTATAAATCATGCTAGCAATATTATAAATCATGTTAAAAAATGCTAAATCATGTTAGAAACCTGCTAAAACATGCTAGCAGCATTATAAATCACTCTATCAAAAAGCTAAATCATGCTAGCAACATGTTAAATAATGCTAACAACATTCTAGCAACATTATAAATCACGTTATCAAAATGCTACATCATGATAACAACATGCTTACAACATGCTAAACATGCTTACAACATGGTAAACAATGCTAACAATGTGCTAAAACATAGTAGCAACATTGTAAATAAGGCTAACAACATGTAAAAACATGCTAGCGACATGTTAATTAATTCTAACAATGTGATAAAACATGATAGGAACATGTTATAAATCAGAATGTTATGTTATAAGGTGGCCGTGGTGTAGTTGTCGGTCCAATCCTCAGCGACGCAAGATCTGATATTTTCTGTGACAATGAGAATGGACCCAACTTCCTGTTCCAGAACCAGGATAATGGAACCTTCAAAGACGTGGCGGCCGTGGCAGGTGAGTCACCGGACTTCATGCTCACAGTAATGATTGTCAATTCAACGTCAATCTAATGTCTTCTGTTGTGATGGCAGGAGTTAAAGACAGATATCAGAATGGCAGAGGTGTGGCGCTGGCCGATTTTAACGGCGACGGAAAGACGGACATCGTTTATGGCAACTGGAATGGCCCACACCGCCTTTACCTGCAGGACAGCCAGCAGAGATTCAAGGCGAGAGACATATGATAAAACATGCTCGCGAAATGCTAACAACATGCTAGTGACATGATAAATCATGCTTACAACATGTTAAATCATGCTAGCAACATGTTAAATCATGCCAACAACATTTTAAAACATGCTAGCAAAATGGTAAATCATGCTAATAACATGGTAAAACATGCTTAGTTAAAATATGATAACAACATGTTAATTCATTCTAGCAATGTGATAAAACATGCTAAGAACATGCTAATTCATGTTAACAATGTGTTAGTTAGACCATGTTAGCAAAACATGCTAGTTCATGCTAGCAACCTGTTAAAACATGATCGAAAAACATCAGTGTAGCAATGTGTTAATTCATGCTAGAAATGTTTCTTTCTTTCTTTCTTTCTTTCTTTCTTTCTTTCTTTCTTTCTTTCTTTCTTTCTTTCTTTCTTTCTTTCTTTCTTTCTCTTTCCACTTCACTAAATGTAAAGCTTATAAAACTTTCAAACCTTCATACGGCTTTTCCAAGCCAACATCAAAGTTTGTCCCAATGAGCTTCACTCATATCTTTGATATAGATATATTTTGTCTTATTGCACTAGCAGATTTTTTTTTTCATTTTCTTTCAAATATAAACCTGTTTAAAATCTGCAAGTGCAGTCTGCAATCTGCAAGTAATTATTCACAATGTGCATCTATATAAATCTGTAAAGATGAATGAGTCTGCTGTGTTGTTGTAGGACGTCGCCACACAGGCCTTCGCCACTCCGTCACCCATTCGCACCGTCATCGCTGCCGACTTTGACAACGATCTTCAGCTTGAAGTCTTCTTTAATAACATCGCTTACCAAGGAAACGCCCCCAACAGAATCTTCAGGTGCATCAACTAATTCAAAACGTCAATAAACACTATAATGGAGCATGAATAATACTAAAACAACACTGCCTTGTGGTTGTTTAGGGTGTCGAGGAAGCAGAACTCTGACCCGGACGTCACAGAGCTGGATGTGGGAGACGCCTCTGAGCCTCAGGGCCGGGGCACAGGTGAGACCACCTGACCAACATCACATGACCAGAGCCACTTCCTGTGTGAATAAACGGCCTCATTTCTTTCTTAATAACGTGGTCTGCACAGGTGCCACAGTGACAGACTTTGATGGCGACGGTCTGCTGGATTTGTTGGTGGCTCACGGTGAGAGCGCCTCACAGCCCATCTCTGTGTTTAAGGTCAACCAGGTATGCCAGAAAGCTCATTTACAATGTAAAAACCTGTCAATTAGATATCAGACTTTTGGTCCTTAATGTAAATGTATACAATTTTAAATTGTAAATATACATTTCTATGCATACTAAATGGAAAATATAAACATTTTCCAAAATTATTCTCGTATCTTTTTACAGAGGACAAGTTATAGAAAAAAAATTGACTGCTATACTGAACTTAAAAAATTTAGATATAAAAAAACCACATTTCTAATTTCATTTTCTAATTAACTGAATCCTGGTGTCCTCTACATAAGACATATAAAATATGAATAAAAATAAAAAAAAGATTTTTTTTCGCCATTGGTTTCTTATACTCCAAAATGCTGAAAAAAAATGTACTAACAAAATAAAGAAATTTACAAAAATATTTTTTTGTGGGTCTCAGGAGGGATTTGCATATGAGATAAGGGTCTCATATGTCTGTTTTGCATATAAATATAATATTTTTAGTCATCTCAGCTCTATTTATTGTCCTGTCCGCAGGGCTCCAGCAATAAGTGGCTGCGTGTGGTTCCTCGCACACGGTTCGGGGCGTTTGCTCGTGGAGCGAAGGTGGTGATGTTCACGAAACTCAGCGGCGCACACACTCGCATCATTGACGGAGGGTCGGGGTATCTGTGCGAGATGGAGCCCGTGGCTCACTTCGGTTTAGGTACAAGCAGCTCATCAACATAATATATCAGTGAAATCAGTCATTTTGTTTAGTTTTATACCTGATATATGTCGTTTCAGTGTAGATGAAGCTTTTTTATTCTGCACACACTGCTGTTATAAACTTTGGGGTTAATTCTTTTTTTTTCAGAAAAGATGCATTAGTTTGATCAAAAGTGACGGTAAAGACATTTACAAAAGATTTGAATTAGAAATAAATGCTGTTCTTTTCAACTTTCTATTCATTAAAGCATCCTGAGATAAAAATCTATCACTGTTTCCACACAAAATATGAAGCAGCACAACTGTTGTCAACATGGATAATAATCAGAAATGTATCAAAAATCAAATCAGCATATTAAAAATGATTTCTGAAGGATCATGTGACACTGAAGACTGCAGTAATGATGCTGAAAATTCAGCTTTGATCACAGGAATAAATTATATTTTAATATATATTCAACTAGAAAACACTTATTTTAAATTGTAATAATATTTCACAATATTAAGTTTTTACTGTATTTTTGATCAAATAAATGCAGGCTTGATGAGCATAAGAGACTCTTTCAAAAATATTAAAACCCAGACACAAACACAGTGTCGGCCCAGATCCAGTAAGTGTGGAATCCACGTGCACCAGATGTGGGCCGGATCTGGATCGACACTATGCTGCCGTCTGGGAAACCTTTGAACGGTAGTGAAAGGGTGTTTTATTATGACTAATTTTATCGCTCTAACACACTCATTAGCATATAGGATTCATGGTCTCATGTCATTGGCTCTTAGGAACCGATGATGCCACCAGCATTGAGGTCTATTGGCCAGATGGTCGCTCCTTCCTTCGGTCACTGGAGTCTGCTGAGATGAACACAGTCATCGAAATCGCATATCCTAATGAAGGGGAGGAGTCAGCACTCACTTCTGACGCACAGGTACGGGTGCATGCAAATGAGGAGGAGGAGTCAATGCACAGCTTACACAGGCAGGTATGCAGATATGCAGGATCAGGAATAGTGTAGACCAGTGATCTCAAACTCAATTCCTGGAGGGCCACAGCTCTGCACAGTTTAGCTCCAACTCACACCTGCAAGGAAATTTCTAGTAATCCTGAAGACCTTGATTAGCTGGATCAGGTGTGTTTGATTAGGGTTGGAGCAAAACTGTGCAGAGCTGTGGCCCTCCAGGAATTGAGTTTGAGATCACTGGTGTAGACATTTAAGAACAAAGCACAGATGTATTCTTAGATGCTCAAGGCTTGAATAAAGTGTTCAGAATACTAAAGCGAATACTAAATACTCTGTATTGATGCTTTGCAGTGTGGAGAGGGATTCACAGTGAGCACAAGCGGCCGCTGTGCAGGTAAGATGATCCCCACACTATCAGCCTATTACTACCTGTGAACGACATCCTCAAGGGTCCCAAATTAACATGTGCCAAATGGGAGTAACATGCATTTCTGTAAAAACTGTTAAGAATTATAATATGACCATTGCTGATATCCCAGACAGAAACACAGTGTCGGCCCAGATCCACATCTGGAACATTCGGATTCAACGCGCACCAGATCTGGGCCGACACTGTTGCGGTCTGGGATGAGAAGTGCGTTTTTGTCACAAATGTGCCCAAAAAATGTAATAATCTTATTGCGATAGGACAAAAATATATATTTTTAGTACAATAGTGCAAAAAACAATTCCTGACAAGTTAGAAACATTTAGGCTCAGTGCATTTTCTCAATGACTAAAACTGAGGCATTATGTTGAAAAAAATAAATAAAAATCATTTTGGACCCTGTATATCCTAGCAAATTTTTTTGAGACCATATAAGCCACAGTCTGGATGTCCCGTGAAGAGCACGCTCAGGCTTTTCAGAGGTGTCTCCCTCCACTTGGTCTTTAAATATGACTGACATGAACTGATTCACTAAATTCTGCACTCGTATGGGAATATGACCATATTTAATTATCATTTAAATCTGATTCATTTTCATATTGTTTGTTGTAAATGAACATCTCAAGACACTTTAGTGGGGTGTCAAATCAGAATATGACTTTCTGTTATGAGACATGCATCAGTTTTACTGCACGCTTATCAGGCATTTTAGTGGATAGGGAAGCAATTATATATCAACATTTCTATGGAATATGAGTTATTATGAAAATGTTGCCAAGTTATTACTCTAATTATTTAACGCTACTTAAATCATTACATATTACCCAAAGAACATAATATGCAAATTAGAGACAATGAATATATACATTGTATATAATGGAAACCCCATTTTTGGCCATATTGACACACACACATATTGTGTAAAATAAAATAATATATCAAATCATTCTCTAATATCCTTTAAGCCATAGTTGAGAATCTTTGTGCATAGTTTGGTTCAGGTGGAAGTTTCCTGAAAACCCTGATTTACATTAAACGCCTAACGCAGGCTCTAGTATGCACACTAAATGCAAAATATAAACATTTTCTGAACATTTACCAACATTATTCTCATATCTTTTACAAAGGACAAGTTATAGAAATAAAATGTACTGTATATATATATATATATAAATAAATATTAAAAAAAAACATTTCTAATTTCATTTGCTAATTAACTGAATCCTGGTGTCCTCTACATAGGACATATACAATATTAATAAAAAAAATATTGGAGAAAAAATTGGAGTTTCTTATACTCCAAACGATGTAATGATGTTAAAAAAAAGAAAAAAGAAATTCCATTTGTTTTGTTTGTATGGGTTTTGCATATTTATTTGCTCTGATTGGCTGACGATAAGGTTTAAGAATATGATAGCTTCTGGGAATTATTCTTAAATGAATTATGCTTGAATAATTGTAAAGCAATGAAATATTTGTGTTGTCTCTCTTGCCCCTCAAACAGTGACAGGCTGAGTGTTTTCAGCTGGACATTACGAGCATCATCATCATCAATCATCATCATGATGATCTCATTAGATCAGAGCTGTGCTGTCAGACGTCTGATGAAACTCTTCACTTATTCACCTTCAGTCCTCTACTGAACACTTGTGCTGTTACTCCATTACATTTCTAAGGGAAAGAACGATAGTCAGCGCTAACTACATCTGAAAATGTTCATCTTGTTTTCTGGGGTTTTTACTTTTTTTTTTTTTTCAACAACTTGTTTACTTAACATGGGAATGGTGTGCAATAACAATAAAGCGATTGTGAGCGCAGTGTGAATGTGATTCTGTCCTCCAGCAATGTTCATACACATCTCACAAATAATTACAAAGAAACGTCAAGCAACACATTGAATTATATGTAATGTTTCGAAGTAGAAAGACTAAAATAGTATTTTATTCATAAAACGTGCACCAATAAACTACTTTTTTTTACAACACTGAAATTTAAAAAAAATAAAATCAGTGTAGTAAAATCTATAACTAACAGGCTAGAAATGCGCCTCAGAGTTGCATGGAAGGAAATAGAAAGAATTTAGCCATTCAGTCTCATAATGCAAAACAGCCTAATATTCGGTGCAAACTGCAAACCAAAAATATGTTCCAAGAATGTTTTGCTAACGTAAGTTATGAAAACGTTAATTCTGAATGTTCTTGAAACAAGTAGCAACATTTAAAAATGGTAGATGTCCAACTAAAACTTTTCAGAAAAAAATAAACGTTTCTGTGCTAACATTATTAAAGACCAGATAACTTTGAACAAACGCTCTATTAACGTTACTGGAGGAACGTTTGTTCATAACTTTGAGAGAACCGTGACAGAACGTTCCCTGTTCGCTGAGAGGACTTTACCTGAACCTCCACCGGCTCCTTTCACACCCGGTCCTCTTTTCTTTCCACATTAGAATCGCCATCTCTTTCTTTCTCATACTTTATAGTCATAGTCCTGCATCATCATCATCATCCTCCCTCTCTCTGTCTCTCTCTCACTCTCTCCAGCGGTGGCTTCAGGTCCGAGAGCAGCGTCTCTTCCTCTCCTGCCTCTTCTAGTCTTCATCTTCTTCCTGAGCTTCTCCTGGTCTCAGTGCTGAGTGTCTCTGTGTGTTGCTCAAGACGACAGCGCTGAGTCTCTGTAGCCTCTGTGTTCTGCTGGGTCTCACAGGGTCTGTTGGGTTCTCTCGGTCAGCATGATGAAGATGATGAAGACAGACCGCCGAGTTTTGGACCTCAAGGGAACGAAAAACACAGCGGTGCTGTAAAGCGATTTTGCATGAATGTTCGTCTCTATAAGGAGAAGCCGGTCGGCGAGAAAAGGTTAAAGGCTCCCAGACAGCAACAGTGTCGACCCAGATCCGGACCGCTGGAACGTCATGTAGACATCTTTTTATCCCAGGACCTTTACCAGTTGACTCTATAAGGGACACCCAAATCAACATAAATATGCATATTATCATTTCTCATTTTTAGACTTTTTCAAAAAAGGATTTAACTGAAATGTATAGTTTGAATGCAAAGGAAGGAAAATGCAGAACTGGCTTGTTTAACCAACTTTGTTCAATTCTTTTCTCCCTCTGAATTCTTCTGAGTTTACATCTTACAATTCACATCTCACAGTTTATTTCTTTCTTTCTTTTGTTGCTTAAAAGCATTTCTTTTTAATCAAGTAGAAAATGGCTACATAAAACATTTCATAGATATATATATGTATATTATAAAACGTGGATTGAAAAAGAAAATGCAGAACTGGCTTGTTGGACCATCATTGTTCGTTTATTTTGCTACACAACAGAAAAGCATTCTCTTCATCTCTTTCTCTTTCTCTGCGCATAACTGGGGGCCGAAGGTTCACAGTAAGAAATGGAAGCTCGTGGTGAAGGATCATGTGAGGAAGCTCTGGCTCTTGGCAGTCACGTCATCAGGACTCGTTTCTGCTCTGACGGCGCGTTATATTACAAAGCATGAACGATTAGCACACTGTGAAATAAAGCAAATCATAAACAAAGTCATAAATAGTACCCGTGGTTTAAGATGGCAGTGTCTGGGGTCAGATATCCACCCTGTCCTCTCATCAGCAACTACTGATCCTACTCTAAAATATGACCTCTAGTCAGTAATTCCAGTAAAAGTGCTCATCTCCTTATAATCGAATAAAAGGTCAAGAATCATGGAAATGGAAGACTGTCGTGTGCCGATCGGCAGCTACATCACATGGCGTCGTGAGTGAGATTGCATATTACAGTGACAGAAGCTTATGTGAGCTTTACCCAGAATGCTACAGCTAGTGTGGAAGCTTGTTTCTGCCATGGAATAAGAAAGTGGAAAAGGGTAATTGTGACGTTTTCTCTCCCAATTCTGACTTTTTCTATGAATTTTGAGTTTTATCTCCCAATTCTTACTTTAAATCTCGCATTTCTGGCTGTTTTTCTCAGAATTGCAAGATTAAAAAAAGTCAGAATTGTAAAATAAAAAGTCGTGATGACCTTTTTTATTTTTTTATCCTGTGGTGGACACAAGCTTCTATAGCTAGTGACTCGGGATGTGCAAGGACTGCAGGTTTGTGACTGCTCACAGCTGATGTGTCTTGTGGAGGCAGTTCATGTCAGGTGTGTTTCTGTTTGGCGATGCTGAACTGGTCAGCGTGTCTGTTCGGCGGGCGTCAGTACGAAGGCGTCACACGTGGGCGAGTGAGTGTGTGTGGACGGGTGAATGTTACAGTGTGTGTGTGTGTGTGTGTGTGTGTGTGTGTGTGAATCATCGTCCGCTGCTGCTGGTTGTGCTGCTTCCTGAGCTTGAGCCGCTGGAACCACGATCCTCATACACACTGATCTCAATCTAACACACACTCGGGTTAAGAGAAAAACTCACACAGCATTAAACAACCTTAAATGCGCAAACTACTGGATAAAGAAATAACTTTACACATATATTCTCATACTAGCCTACCTAACATGAATATGATCAAAACTGGTGTCCAATTTATAATATACTATTATAGTTTTTGGTTTTCTTTTTAATTTTAGTAAAGGTTTTATCAATTTTGTTGTGTTGTTATTAGGTTTTGTCGATATAGTGTTTATTTAAAAAATTAACTTTAATTATTATACATTTTTATTTAATAAAAAAATTTCAAGTAATGAAAATGTTTTTTTTTAATGGTTTTATGGTTTTAGTTGTAGTCAATGATAACCGTTGTCCATACAATAAAGGCACAAAAATAGCTTATTTAAATTCAACATAATCTGTTAAATTTATATTTAATGTACAGTAAAAAAAAAAAAATCTTAGTAAACAACTTAATTTGATGAATAATAACATTTAGTTTATTTGAAATTCAACTATTTGTTGAATTGATCTTCAATTTATTAAAATAAAAATCTTAATTAATATATAAACCAAAACCATTATTTACTGTACTCCACATTTGTTCACGATCTTGTCTTCAGGGTTGCATTAATTGAAAACCTCATACAAAATAAAAATGAAATAAAAGTGTTCATGAAATATTTAGTTTGAGCTCATAAGGTGGACTAACAAGATTTCTGAAGAATAAGCACTTTCCACTGACCATTTGCGCGCACACACACACGTTTACTTAGCTATTTAAATGGGGACATTCCATAGACGTAATGGTTTTTATACTGTACAAACTGTATATTCACTCCCCTTACACTAACCCGACCCCTAAACCTACCCATCACACACACACACACTAACCCGACCCCTAAACCTACCCATCACACACACTCACACACACACACACACACACACACACACACACACACACACACACACACACACACACACACACACACACACACACACACACACACACACACACACACACTAACCAGACCCCTAAACCTACCCATCACACACACTAACCCTAACCCTAAACCTACCCATCACACACACTCACACACACACTAACCCTAAACCTACCCATCACACACACTCACACACACACTAACCAGACCCCTAAACCTACCCCTCACACACAACTTTCTGCATTTTTACATTTTTAAAAAAACCTCTAATTACTTTATTTTTATACCAGATTTACAAATGAGGACGACCATAAAGGGAGGTTTTTGGAGATTTTGTCAGGTTTTGGTCCCTTCTGGGTATTACAGTCCCCAAAATATAGTTAAGTAGGTACACACACACACACAGTAGTTTCTAGACTGTGTAAGGATACGACCCTCATGCCTCTCTCTAAAGGGTCTGTGATGAGGAGACCTCTTGGAGCGTAGATCTTCTCATTCTGCTCCTGAATGTACCGCGAGATCTTCTTCAGCACCTGCACAAACACACACAACCACGCTTTTGACTGTCAGACTCATTTATATTCTCCATATTCTGCAAAAACAACACGTAGAGTAACCAATAACAGTTAGCTTTCTTTTTGCGTGTCATTTCGGGGTGGGTTTATCTGAAACTGATCACATACCTTCTCATAGCGTGTCTCGATGCACAGGAATATGAGGTAAACCGTGAGACAGGCCAGACAGCCCTCGAGGTACGACTGGCCTCCGATCTTCTCCGCCTCTGCATAGTAATTATTCAGCGTCTTCACCGTGTCCTCAAACAGCGTCCTCTCAATCTGACCAATCAGATGCAAGGACAAGATGAGTCAGCCAATCAGAGAGCAGCATGGAGGTCATTATATGGCATAAACTAGTGAGTTTGAATAAAATAAATGACTTAGATCAGGTGCTGAAATAAAAAAAAAACACACTCAATTTCGTCATAATAAATCAACAGATTGTGAGAATGCCACTGAAAGCTTAACATGTTAAACGGTCTCTCCCTGCCATTTACTCAGCAAGTCTTTACTGGCTGTCTGTAACATGATCTTACACCTTTAAACAGCTCTATTATCAGCTCTATTAGCAGCTCATTATGTGTGTGTTGTGTGGATTTTGCGCACTCAGCAGTGCTTTTGCTGAAGAGCAGAGTTTCTCTGAGTGAAGAGCCTTGTTGTCTTTTTCTCATCCGCTCCTTTTTACTTGCGTTGTCTCTCTTTTGTTCTGACACACACACACACACACACACACACACACACACACACACACACACACACACACACACACACACACACACACACACACACACTTACCCTGCTGTCTAACTCGGAGGGGAACTTGGTCTGGAACTTGCAGACTGTGCCATCAGTGTAGTCCCTCTGAATGAAGACCTTATTGGCTAGAGATGCGCTGTGTCTCAACTCCTGAAGGTTATGAAACTACAGCAGAGGGAGAGAGAGAGAGGGTTACAGTGCGCTACAGTCTGATCAAATCATAAATTACATTACCTTGGGCTGCTAGATGTTAAACAATCCATGAAAAATGGCTTGACGAATGCAGTTTTCTGTCCTCTGTTGTAGAACTTTCTATTGAAAACAGAAGTGTGGGCATGGAAATTAGCCACTAGTATTCAGCTACATCACTGCTATGAACTAACTTTCTAGTCAGTGACATTAGATGGTGGTTTTAGATCCACCGTAGTGTATTAGCGTAGTGTACAGCGTAGTGCAGTGATGTCATCATTAGCACATCACTGTATAATTTAGAGCGTATTATGACATCATGGCATTATTTGGAACTTAAGGAGTACTGCAGTGATGTCATCATCATTATCTCATTGAGTAATGCAGTGTTGTCAATATCTCAGAGTAATGCGGTGATGTCATCGTCATTATCTCATTGAGTAATGCAGTGTTGTCAATATCTCAGAGTAATGCAGTGTTGTCAATATCTCAGAGTAATGCGGTGTTGTCAATATCTCAGAGTAATGCGGTGTTGTCAATATCTCAGAGTAATGCAGTGTTGTCAATATCTCAGAGTAATGCGGTGTTGTCAATATCTCAGAGTAATGCAGTGTTGTCAATATCTCAGAGTAATGCGGTGTTGTCATTATCTCATTGAGTAATGCAGTGTTGTCAATATCTCAGAGTAATGCAGTGTTGTCAATATCTCAGAGTAATGCGGTGTTGTCAATATCTCAGAGTAATGCGGTGTTGTCAATATCTCAGAGTAATGCAGTGTTGTCAATATCTCAGAGTAATGCGGTGTTGTCAATATCTCAGAGTAATGCAGTGTTGTCAATATCTCAGAGTAATGCGGTGTTGTCAATATCTCAGAGTAATGCAGTGTTGTCAATATCTCAGAGTAATGCGGTGTTGTCAATATCTCAGAGTAATGCAGTGTTGTCAATATCTCAGAGTAATGCGGTGTTGTCAATATCTCAGAGTAATGCGGTGTTGTCAATATCTCAGAGTAATGCGGTGTTGTCAATATCTCAGAGTAATGCAGTGTTGTCAATATCTCAGAGTAATGCGGTGTTGTCAATATCTCAGAGTAATGCAGTGTTGTCAATATCTCAGAGTAATGCGGTGTTGTCAATATCTCAGAGTAATGCAGTGTTGTCAATATCTCAGAGTAATGCGGTGTTGTCAATATCTCAGAGTAATGCGGTGTTGTCAATATCTCAGAGTAATGCGGTGTTGTCAATATCTCAGAGTAATGCGGTGTTGTCAATATCTCAGAGTAATGCAGTGTTGTCAATATCTCAGAGTAATGCAGTGTTGTCAATATCTCAGAGTAATGCAGTGTTGTCAATATCTCAGAGTAATGCAGTGTTGTCAATATCTCAGAGTAATGCAGTGTTGTCAATATCTCAGAGTAATGCAGTGTTGTCAATATCTCAGAGTAATGCAGTGTTGTCAATATCTCAGAGTAATGCGGTGTTGTCAATATCTCAGAGTAATGCAGTGTTGTCAATATCTCAGAGTAATGCAGTGTTGTCAATATCTCAGAGTAATGCAGTGTTGTCAATATCTCAGAGTAATGCAGTGTTGTCAATATCTCAGAGTAATGCAGTGTTGTCAATATCTCAGAGTAATGCAGTGTTGTCAATATCTCAGAGTAATGCAGTGTTGTCAATATCTCAGAGTAATGCGGTGTTGTCAATATCTCAGAGTAATGCGGTGATGTCATTGTCATTAACTCATTGAGTAATGCAGTGTTGTCAATATCTCAGAGTAATGCAGTGTTGTCAATATCTCAGAGTAATGCAGTGTTGTCAATATCTCAGAGTAATGCAGTGTTGTCAATATCTCAGAGTAATGCAGTGACGTCTTTATCTCAGAGTAATGCAGTAACGTCTTTATCTCAGAGTAATGCAGTGACGTCATTATCTCAGAGTAATGCAGTGACGTCTTTATCTCAGAGTAGTAATGCAGTGACGTCTTTATCTCAGAGTAATGCAGTGACGTCATTATCTCAGAGTAATGCAGTGTTGTCAATATCTCAGAGTAATGCAGTGTTGTCAATATCTCAGAGTAATGCAGTGTTGTCAATATCTCAGAGTAATGCAGTGTTGTCTTTATCTCAGAGTAATGCAGTGACGTCTTTATCTCAGAGTAATGCAGTGACGTCATTATCTCATAGCGTAATGCAGTGACGTCTTTATCTCAGAGTAATGCAGTGATGCTGTCATTATCTCAGAGTAATGCAGTGACGTCATTATCTCATAGCGTAATGCAGTGATGCTGTCATTACATCAGAGTAATGCAATGTTTTTATCATTAGCTCAGAGTAGTGCAGTCAGTGATGTTGTAGTTAGCTCATCACTGAATTACTCTAAGCTAATGATGACACTGCATTTTGTGAGCTAATTATCACGAAACTCATAGAGTAATGCAGTCAGCGATGTCATAATTTGTTCAGTAATGCAGTGATGTCATCACTCATTTATAGATTAATCCAGTGATGACCTCATAATTGAATGGGCACTTCATTGCCAGTGTTGCACGGACACACACAAACATCAGAGAGACTGGCCATCTGTCACTGCCAACACACACTAACATCAGCAGGAGCGGGCCCTTCCATCCCCCACACTTTCTCTGCATTTTCACCTCTTTCTCTTGCAGTACCGATGTTGTTTTCACAAACCAGAATGATCAAACCTATAATAATACACTGGAAGACTCTGGAAACCACATTCCATGACAAACTGCACAGCATCAAACTACACAAACACTTTGGGTTACACTTTATTTTAAGGTGTCATTGTTACAGTGTAATTATAGCCTATAAGTACTGAATAATATTAATTAACCACATGAACTTACTATAGGGTTAGGGTAGGATTACACAACATATACAAGGCTATTAGTATGTTATTCTTTATCTTTGGACATCTAAAGGTCAGAAAAAAGATTGTTTAGATAGCAAGGGCAGATATAATTACATGGCCAGTCCTGACAACCTGTTTATTTAAAAACTGGCTCTGTTTTAGTAGCAGGGCCTGCCAGTTCATGGCTCCTTCTGATATAGTAACAGACTGAGACAGCACGCGCTGGTTCAAACACACACACACACACACACACACACACACACAGAGAGAGAGAGTCTTGACAAGCAGCTCTTCAATGCTGTGGACGCGGTCAATCTCTGGCACTGAACATTTGCACAGATCTCAAGAATTATTGCACCGCCCAGATAAGAGGCACATCTGGTGTCAAATAAATGCACAACACCACATTTACTTGTTGAACTCCCTGAAATACACTCAGAAGGAACCAGAACTAAAGGATTTTGGTCTAATAAAAGCATGGTACTTCAGTACCATTATGTGGAATAATTCATATACCACTGCATGACACTAATAATACAGTGGTCAAGAATCACGTATGCATGGTACAATTGATATAAACCATGTTTTTTGAAGTACTTGCAGTTGGTACGTGAATATGCTAATCATTCAGGCGTTTTACCATCTGATACCACCACTGTACTATGGTAAGCCACTATGTACGGGTAAACCGAGACTTATCATGACTAAACGCTCTGGGCTGTTGTTACTAAATGCCTTATTAATTATGCATGCAAGCCGCTCTCGGTAACTGTCTCAGAAAGATGAGAGACACTGTTCCTGACTCCCGCGAGCACAACCGATCGATCGCGAGGAGACGATCATTTAACACACACTCACTCACCGCTGATACCAAAACCATCAAAACACAATCTAACCAGCCGGTGTAGCCTGTACAGAATGATTATTGATCGTAAACGTGAGGAGTGCGTTTGTTGTCTGCACGAGATTAAACAAAGAGATCTCGCGCTCGAAACACAATATCACGCGCGCGTTCAAGGTTACGCGCCGGGACAACGGACACACATTTTTTTTGACTCCTAAATAAACCTCTGAATAACTTGTGAAATCACATTTAAATCCCCAAACCACATGAAATCACCACATGAAATCACATATTGCCAGTTTTAAACCACTTTTAACGAGGGAAATAAAAATAAAACGCTTACAGACTCGTGACAGTACGGGAGTTTTGTTCGGTCAGTCGCTGTCCGCGGTGCTGAAATCATTCCTGAACCGGTCACCGACGAGAGAAACTCACAAACCCGATATATCTGCCAATATATTTTAGCCAAAAGAGCTTAACGACCCGCGGACAGTCGCTTTTATCCTCTTTGATGTCCAGCTGCGCGCTCGGCCACGTCACAGCACGCGCTAATTTAAATACGGCACCGGATCCTTCCGACTGTACAGTTTACACACACACACACACACACACACACACACACACACACACACACACACACACACACACACACACAAGCCTTTGTCATCTCGAGTGATGAATGATGAATGAACACAATGCTTTAAGCACACACTTTTTGTACGGGTCTGATCTAAGCAACAGCATCTCAGACAATCTGAACACCCTCTGTCAAGCTATAAACAGCTAAGCTGATTGTTTTACTGTCTTTTAATAAAACATTGACCATTACAAAACTGACATATTAACATTAATTACAAAATGTCTATGTATCAATGCTTTGATAACACCAGCAATCGATCTGACCTGAACAAAACCCAATGATGTGAACATTACTAACTAGTCACCTGTAACAACTAGAAAAATCTCTATTATCGCCCCTCTTTAAAATTGTGGTAACCCAGTGTAATCAGTCCTAATAAATAACATTTGACTGAAATAAAAAAAAAACACAGTTATTTTAGATTACCAGATGATAACATTATCTATCTATCTATCTATCTATCTATCTATCTATCTATCTATCTATCTATCTATCTATCTATCTAGCTTCACTTGTGGCTGTCCATGTCTAGCGTTTAGTTTTCACTGTGTATTGTATGTTTAGTTTAATCATGTGAGCAATAATCATAACAGATCATGGATTTAAAAAGCGACGCGTAAAAACAGAGACGGCTATTCGCGTTTGCCTGTACCGTCACGTGATCTCCAACCCAGATTTAAATCACCAAAATGACGCCGATTCAGAAGGTATATCTTACAAAAACGGCTCTAGTCAACGGAGCTGGTGCAAAAATGAGGTTATACGAGGCTGTTTCTCACCTCTGTGGCCATGTTGCCATGCGAGGGCGCGACCGCGATGCCTGTCCCGGTGCTGAAGCGGGTTGTTCACGGGAATAAACGGTTGCGCTCAGGGGATAAAAAAGGGGGCGGAGCCGGAAACAATCACACAATGTGATGACGCGCGGGGGGAGGAGCAACGGACTGAGAGACACCGATTCTATTATTAATAGGGTTTAATCAGTCAAATAATGTTTATATCTATTCTAACAGCCTCTTCAGAAATCACAAAGATAACATTATAAACTTGTCAGAGTTCACAGTAACAGACGCTCACGAGGAGAGAAGTTGCGTTCGCCTGAGGAGGTAACCATAGAAACAGTGCCATAATGTCTTTTAAAATAAATGGCGGTTAGATAACTGCGCAAAAGGCGGCAAAACACTGTTTTGGTTGCGCGAGAAGAACCTCAACAACTTTTAGGATTTGGCAAAACTTCCTCAATGAAACTCCACACAGCAAAACTTATATTCAGATTTTTTTATTACTGTAACAGTAGATTCAACCAAGGAAACAAATGGTGTTGTATTATAGATAACTTACCCAGCAAGATTTGAATTTATGTTTAAATAGCAGTAGTAGGACATTCATAGCTCTATAACCATTAATACTCTGGGTTTACATTCAACCATGGCTTAAAAACAATCAGCCGGAAAAATAAAACAACGAATATAGCTCATTCTTTCAATAACAATGTGAAGAGGAGAGTTATTGAATAGAAGTTATTTGCTGATAGACTAATATGGTAGCATTATTTTGATTATTATAATATAAATGGTTACTGAGGATTTCCCAAAAAACAAAGATACATTTATAAATGTACATTTTTTATAATTTTTCCAGATAAAAACAAACAAAAAACAAAACACAAATAAATTATATAATCAACAATCATGGGTTAAAGCAAGTAAGCAGCTAGCAGAAGGTTTACGAATTGTAACAGGAGTTAAGTCAACAGGTTTATGAGAGAAATAAAATGTATTTTCTTCATAAACCATTGACTTCAACTCAACTAATCAGATTTTACAGTACGTGAAACAATATAAATCTTCCAAAATGCTCAGATCCATTGCTTTTGCCATCCAATGCAATGATAAAAATGACCAACATCGTTTACATGGTCTTGTTTATGTGGTGCCATAGATGAACAGGATCCTGGATATTATCCTGATTTCCCACCAGGGCTCAAGTTCTGGAAAGGGACGTTAATAAGTGTTGATGAAACTACAGCATCTGATAACACAGCAAGGTTAGGTCCAAGTAAACCAACCAATCTTGATATATTAGAGTTGACTGGGGAAAGCAGCATATTCCAAAGAAAAAGTCACCATTTAACGCAAAGGCAAGGGGTCACGAATTGTGAACGGAAAAAATAAAAATGAGGAACCTCAGGAAGAGTGTTGAAGAAACCGAAAACGTAACATAAGCTGGTTCTCCACGTGAAATGCTCCACATGGAACGAAGGAAACCTCAAGAATCACTGAAGCAGCCATCTTGTGGCCCAACCCTAGTTTCTCTTACAGGATTGCAATGGTGGAATATTTTTTCAGGATGATGACCAATCCTACTTGGTGCTGAGGAAAGTATTGCACATAGAACAAACGAACACAGTCTCTCTTTGGGCTTCAGGAGCTAAAGATTCAGAGAAAGAAAAAGCACAGAGTGTAAAATCGTCTTAAATAAAACATTCTTTGCCAAATTCACAGGTTCCACTCATACCTGTGGCGCCCATACTGGATTTGAACACTTTATACGAGCAACAGCGGGAACAACAACTGGCACCACAGTTACTGCAGTTTCTCTAGAAAAAAAAATTGGTTATCGATGAAACATCACACACAGTTGAAATGGGAAAGGATGTTCAACAGAACGAGGATCAGAAGCCATACCCTTTTCTTTAAAACAGAAAACGCTGAATTGCACTGGAAACAGTTTCCTGAGGAAGGACAAAAGACAATACGGTTATAATGAGAGATACAGTCATGTAAAGAAGAAACGACACCCTTTTGAATTCTATGGCTTTACGTATCAGGACATAATAAAGTATCATCTGGTTGAAATTAGGTAAATACAACCTCAACACATGACATTTTACAGACCAATGTAAGGCCATCTGTCCCGACAGCTAAAGCTTGGCTAAAACTGGGTCATGCAACAGGACAATTATCCCAAGAACACCAGAAAATCTCCAACAGAAGGTCTGAAAAATAAAATAATCAGGGTGTTGCAAATCCAGACCTCAACATGATTGAAATGCTGTGGTGGGACCTTGAGAGAAGCTGTGCGTAAACAAGTGCCCGCAAACCTCAATGAGGTTATTTTGTTAAATATATACTGACAGTGTAATATGTCATGTCTTGTTGTTCATCTGAGGTTGTATTTACTTCATTTTAAGACCTGCTAACGTCCAGATGATTTTGATTATTTCCTGATACGTAAAAACCATAGAATTCAAAAGGGTGTAGGTTATTTTTCACACGACTGAATGACAAAGAAGGTGAAAAACAAAGTATAAAGAGATCCATAGTAACCGGTGGCGTTGGTCGGGACCCGCTTGCGCAGTTTTTCAGTAAGTTTGGACACTTTACTGCGAATGGGCTCGTTTCTGCTCAACAACCCGTTATCAGAGATGGTGTCAAACTCAGGAACAACAGAAGACACGTCCTCGTCATCCTACCGGAAATAAACGCATATACACAGAGATAAATCAATCATATTCAACTTCTGTAGAGATGAGAAGAGACAGATCTGAACCCATTAGCTCTCATGCTCAACTCGACACCAAAAGATCTTCCACTTCACCTTCGCATGACAAAACCTGCACACAACCTTTCAAAATACCACAATTCTGACACTGACATTTATCACAAATATATATATATGGGTCAATGTTGTTTATTTTTTTTGGCCAGACTGATTAGTTAAATAATCATCTGAATGCACATCTTTTACAATGAGCATTCTTTAAATTTATATATATTTTTTGTTGGTCAAAAGTCTTAAAACAGTCAGTCTGACTACACTCCGGTATAACGGTCTTAAACTGACAGTTCACCCAATAATGAAATTTCTGTCATTAATCACTCTCCCTCATGTCGTTTAAAACCCGTAAGACTTTCGTTCATCTTCAGAACACAAATGAAGATCTTTTTAAATCTAAGAGTTTCTGTCCCACCATTGACAGGCTACGCAACTACCACTTTCAAGCCCCAGAAAGGTAGTAAAGACATCATTAAAGTAATACATGTGACTCCAGTGGTTTGACCTCAATTTTATGAAGCGACACGAGTGCTTTGTATGTGAAAAAAAACATAATTTTCCACTTTATTTACAAAATATTAATCTCCAATGCAAGTGAGGTTAAACCATTGGAGTCATATGGATTATTTTAATGATGTCTTTACTACCTTTCTGAAGCGTTAAAGTGGTAGTTGCTCAGACTGTCAATGGAGAGACAGAAATCTATCAAATTCATCAAAAATATCTTAATTTGTCCTCCGAAGATGAACGAAAGTCTTAGGGGTTTGGAACAACATGAGGTCGAGTAAATGATACAAATATATTTCAGTCAATTGGACCTTTTTATCATTTGCACATTAAATAGCATGACCCAAGAAAACATGGATTCATGATTCACAATATATTCAAAATATGGTTCCAAAAACATATGAACATGTCACATGAGTTTTAAACCAGATCATTCTTCGATGTGTCATTGACCCACATACATAAATCAGTGCCCTTTACTTTTGACGGCTTACTGTCCTCGTGTGAAGGTTTTCTCTGGGTGTTAGTTCTGCTCTGTATGTAGAGGGCTCTGGGTTTAGAGATCAGATTTACTCAAGTCATTACAAACAGATGAATCCCTCCGCTTGAAGCGGCACATGTGGCGACTCCTGTAAATCTGACCCCATGTTTGTTGCTGCTGAGCTTCACTTCTTTCAGTCATCCGATGACTGGCGAGAGGTCTCAGATTTCTGTGCCCTACAGCACTTAACACCATTATAACACCACAAGCCCTCCAAACACAGGCTCTAGTGAACGTTGGGCACATTTCAGGTCAATTGCTCAATTCAGATGCCAAATTAATGCCAATAAATCAGCCCAACTCCTCACTATGATTGTTAGTGGACATTCCCAAATATTTTCAGCATGAGTTTGAACCTCACAAAAGAAATAGTGTATTAATCAACCTTAACCTGAACCTGAAGAAAGTGTCACAGAGTAATCATTTCCTGTGACATCACTGTTAATAGAAGCCACCGAAATGAATAAAGGCATGAGGAGGGTGTGGTTAGAAGTCAGGACACCTAGAGATCACGATTGACAGGCGTGTGTATGGGCACCTTACGGACTCTCCATCTCCGAATCTTTGGTAGCAAATAGGGCACACGCCACACCTACATTCAAAACACGGGCCGGACACTTTTACAACAGTCATGACCCTTATTACAAAATACATCATATTTTTATTCTTTAAAAAGAATTAGGTCTGGATTTGTCATGGTCCACTGCACGTTTCATCAAGTCAACACTTGACCCATTAACTCTTACTACTCTCTTTTATTTCTATTCATTAACTTATTTTTTAATTATTTACAGCACTTACATACTGTTGCCCTATTGTTGATTTGATTGCTTCTACTGTTCTCCTCATTTGTAAGTCGCATTGGATAAAAGCGTCTGCTAAATGATTAAATGTAAATGTATTTGGAGTTCTTGAGTTAAATGAGATGCATCTGAATTTAAATTCACAACTGAACTCATAGTCAAGACATACAGGTGAATCTCACAAACGATTTTTCATGTCACATTTCACCACATAATCAAAATTAAATCAATTATATTCTGCTTAAAGAAAATGAAAAGTACCGAAAACAAAATGTTTATAATTATCACGAAAATAATGTCAAATAAACTATTGGTCCTTAAAAAAGTGCATAGTTTTTGTTAAGCAAAAATATATATTTTATTTATTTATTTATTTTTATTTAATGGTGAAGTATGACATTTCTTGACAGGTTTTGTGAGATGCACCCTCCATTGGCAGACTAAAATCTAACAATCATACACTAATGTCCACATCTTACATACATAAACATCTGCACATGCATTCAGAGCATTTACACTGATGCAAAAACATGCGCACACACACAAAGACAGTTCAGACCAGGCTGTTTCTTTACTCGCTTAGAGCAACTGAGGATTTACTCAAACACAAAATGCTCTCAGTTACTCCATTACTCACCACTAAAACCAGAGGAGTTTCCTTGGAGAGCAGAGTAGAGGTCAGAGGTCAGACATGTACACATACACACTACACAACTAAATCTGCTTGGTTAATGATAAGGCTCATGTCTTTACTTATGTTCTCACACACACACAATATTTGCACACAGTCTATGTTAATGCTATAGGTCTCCACACCACTAGAGGGAGCTACTTACCGGCAACACAAGCTGAGATTCCTTGAGTAGGCAAACAGCAGAAATAGGAAAACATGTCAGAAGCAGAAAACAGAGAGACAGATGGATAGACACAGATAGATAGACAGATGTTTTCCTGACCTCTATGGCATCTTTAAACTCATTGTCAGAGACAGACAGAGGATAGATAGATAGAGACAGACAGACAGACAGATAGATAGACAGATACAGATAGATAGATAAATAGATAGATAGAAGATAGGTAGATAGACAGAGGATAGATAGATAGATAGATAGATAGATAGATAGATAGATAGATAGATAGATAGATAGATAGATAGATAGATAGATAGATAGATAGATAGATATTTTCCTGACCTCTATAGCGTCTTTAAACTCATCGTCAGGCTCCGCCTCCTCTGCCTCCTCTATGTTGCCGGGTGAAAGATCCTGAACAGGAAGTACAATCACAGAATAAGTCAATCTGGACTCTAAATGGACATCTGGACACAGTAGCACAGACACGAAATAATCTGTCATCCAGATGTGTTTTACAGTTGTAGCAATCGTGTATGTTTTCACCTCCACACTGGATGGAGTGGGTGTGCGTTCCAGCAGGATTGCCTGATCTGGGTCACATGGTTCGGTTTCCTCCACAGTCTCGATCTGACTTGGGTGAACAAACTCCTTCAGCTCCAGAAGAACTAGAGGGAGAGAAAGGAAATTGGGTGAAAATGTCTAGCTTAATGAAACTGAATAAAAATACTGATGTGTATGTATTCATTTATATCTGACTATCAGTGTAACGTCTGGTCCACACTGCAGCTTCCTCTGGTCAAGAAGCGCCCACTCAGACAAGAGATCACATGACCAAATGTGAAGTTTTGTATTGACATGCCTGAGGCTTAACTGACCTCTGCAGAAGTCTCTGTTCCACAGAAAGAGGGCGCTGTTGAGCACAGACAAACTCAAACCCACCGGGACCGTACACAGCAGGAATAGTGCAGTCAGGAGAGAACCGTAAAACCTACACAAACACACACAACATTTATCATATCACAGAAGACATTCCCCAAACACGTTCTAAACGCAGCCAATCACAAAACACAGGGCCAGCTAACCAATCACAGCACATTTTGTATTTCAGAAGGAGGGGCTTCATTAAAAACAATCAAGCATTAAAACACATTCTAGTATAGAATTTATTAGAATTGCTATTCTATATATATATATATATATATATATATATAGTCATATTCCCCCAAAACAAAATCAAGACTTCGTAAAAGGGCATAATGGGACCCTTTAAAACTCAGGGGATGTGCTGTCTGACATCCAGCTCTCTGTGTGCGCTCAGAAAAAAACATATATCAGAAGTTTAGACTGATGTGGCTTTTTTATGCAGATAATAAACTTTCATGATGATTAAAAAACTGCAATGTCATGTGAGAGTGACCGCGTTAGAGATGATAAACAAAACTAAACAGATATTTTAGTTTTAGATATTTAGCACGAGCTGTAAAGGCACAGCCCTCTTCTGGAAAGGGGGCGGGGAGCACCAGCTCATTTGCATTTAAAGATACATGCACGAAAACAGCATGTTTTTGCTTCACAGACACATTCTGGGGACACCTGAGACTTATATTACATCATGTAAAAAGGGGCATAAAGTACAAAACACTGACTATTTTGGCCGCAACTCTGATTACCATGGTACATTTTCACAGAGGAAGATCAGAACTTGTGATTCTGGAGCATCTGTGCGATACTCACATGGAGGACACGGCGTGGCTCTCCCAGTGAAACACTTTATACACAGACTCTGCACACACACACGCCTGGGTCAAAACGTCGTCTATCCCTTTCAGCCTGTAACACACACACACACACACACACACACACAAGCCTTCATCTCTCAGTCTCAGTGCTGATGTCATGACTCAAACGCCACAGTCCTGCTCACTCACATGCCCTTGACCTCCAGCATGGCCTCCTGTTTGCTCATGTGGACCGTCTGCAGGTCTCGCCGCTGGACCGCATGGTGTTTCTTCTTCTGAACCGCCATCTCGCTGGTCGCGCCCTGGCAACGGTTGCCGAGGTATCCCAGCAGAGCCGGAGCCGAGGCCGCCAGCAGCAGCAGAGAGACCCACGCGCCTGCAGACAGAGGGAACATCGCCTTCATCATCTCTTTATTCTGCATCTCTCATGAGGATTCTGAGTTTATATAACAAGCGCTAATCTGTATAATTGACTGTTAAAGCTCTTCTAGTTTCATGTTACATTCTCACTCTACGCTTTTTCTTCTCACCTAATACAATCATTTAAAGTTATATTTAATGTACATTGTTTATAGTTTTGGAAAGCAGACGTGTAATAAGCTTGATGACATGCAGTCATATGGATATTATCGCCAAAAACATTTTCAGCTTTCTGTCCTGATCACTCTGTCATATATTTAGTTTTTTATGTTTATATTAATGCACTGAAATGTTATGTAATAAATCTACTGTACATGCAGGAGAAGTTTAGCAACTAAAGATCATCTTTACCCTGAAATGCCTGACATTAAATATTTCAGATTTAGACAGAATATAAAAAAGGTTGTTTTTCGTTGATTATCATATTTGACACATCAGGCTTTTATGGCTCATATAGTCGGATATAGTGAGAATATGTAGGGGGAAACACCTCAGTTTTATTCACAGGCCCAAACTGAGCAATAATATGAAATTTGGGGCAGTTGCTGATATTTATATTGGCAAAAAGTAAGAAGTATTTCTGATCGCTTGTAATGTAAATCAATCTTTTTTACAGACTACCTACATAAAATGCATTTAATATCAGTCGTCACTCTATATCTGATGATATCAAATGATAGTTTTATGATCAAAGCTCTGTAGTTTTAAAACATATAATGTAATGCAATTCAATGATATTTGAGGGATGAACTAATAAAGCTTCCTCAAAAGCCTGATGATCATATTTGATACATTTGAACATGACTTTTCACAAAAAATATATATATTTATGGATAATCTAGTAAACCTGAGTCACTTCAGTCCAGAAAATGATCATCTTGAAATATTACTAACAAACTAAAAGCTATTCTCACATTTACTTTATGAAACTAATTTTATATTTCACAGCAAAAAGTCAAAGAACCACAACTTGAAGGCTTGAATTACATTGAACAATTATATTAAAGGCCTTTTACTTGCTAAAAGAATATAAAGTATCCATCAGACGACAGAAGGCATGTAGTAGTTTGAGTGCAACATCATGTCATCATGCTGATCATTTAAAGCCCTTAGAAATGTGTGTATCAAGTATAATACAGTCGGCTTTATAGGGTTAACCACACTTATTATGCCATAACTGTTCCTGTGTGAGAAAATTTGTGCACATTTGCGGCCGTCTACTGGTGTCTCACCTTCACTCAGCGTGAGGAAGAGGATGTTGAGCAGAACGCAGCTCGACAGGGAGCACAGCGGCATCCTCCACCTAAAACACACAGCATCAGAGCTAAACACTGGGACACACAGCAGCAAAAACAACTCAGAGATGCGTTTCACAACTGGCTGGAACAAACACAAAAGCCTTCTGATGAGAGTCACATGATACAGTCTCCTGAAGTACAGAAGCAGTGCGAGATGTGCAGGTGTCAGTGTCAAGTCAAGTCAAGTCAAGTATATTTGTATAGCGCTTTTCACAATACAGATTGTATCAAAGCAGCTTCACAGTATTAAATTAAAATAATACAACAAGGTTTGTTTCTAGTGGAATTTATTGATAAAATCAAATTAGATATCCAGAATATCCCCAACTGAGCAAGCCAAAGGCAACAGTGGCAAGGAACCGAAAAACTCCATCAAGTGACCTAATAGTGTCCTAAAACTCCATCAGGTGACCCAATGGAGAAAAAAAAAACCTTGGGAGAACCCAGGCTCAGTCGGGGGCCAGTTCTCCTCTGGCGTTTATTAACTAGAGGCCGGATTGTAATTTGGACTGTAAGATTAAAAATATTATATGAATGCCTGGCTGAAGAGATGCGACTTTAATCTAGTTTTAAACTGGGAGAGCGAGTCTGAGCAACGAACAGTATCAGGAAGGCTATTCCAGAGTTTTGGAGCTAAATGTGAAAATGCTCTCCCTCCTTTGGTGGATCTGGATATCCTAGGTATGACCAAAAGCCTTGAATTTAGTGATCTTAAAGAGCGCGATGGATTATAGGGCGATAGAAGATCCGTTAAATAGACTGGAGCTAAGCCGTTTAGGGCTTTATAAGTCAGTAGCAATACCTTGTAATTAATACGGAACTTTATAGGTAACCAATGCAGTGATGATAAAATCGGTGTTATATGATCATATTTTCTTGATCTAGTAAGAACTCTAGCGGCGGCATTTTGGACTAACTGTAGCTTGTTAATTGAGGATGCAGGACAACCGGCTAATAAAGCATTACAGTAATCTAGTCTCGAGGTCATGAATGCATGAACTAACTTTTCTGCATCAGAAACTGATAGCAAGTGTGATTCGTAAGGGCCGTGTCTCACCCGAGCAGGAACCGCAGCACCTCCAGCGTGTCTGTGACGGGCTCCAGGAAGATGGCCATCCGCTTGAAGCAGATCACCATGTTCAGCAGGTCAAAGGTCAGCGCTTTGGGGCTGCCCAGCTCAGAGGCGCTGTCTATGGAGGACGAGTCCTTGACGGGACACTGGGTGAGTTTGGCCCGATCGCTGCCCGTCTGCGGGAGCTCATGAGGAGAGGAGGCTGTGCACTGCATGCTGGGAGATCAGAGAACATCAACACTGTGTTTATCTCTGCACACACGTGACAGTCAAGAGACTCATCTGTGGATGAAATTAAAACTGATGCCTGCCAAGAAAGCTGAATTAAAAGCTTAATCAGATCAGCAATGTCAAATCCAGTAGACTTATATATTACTGTGAAGCTGCTTTGAAACTTTGTATTATATAAAGAGTAAAATAAATAAAGGTGAGCAGATTTGACTGGATCATAACCAGAAAAAAACACTGATGCTTTAAAACACATGAAGAGAAAAGTCATTTTAATTGTTTTAAATGTTAAACTGATAATGATAACACACCTGACGACCATGTTTAAAACAATAACACATTAACTTCTTAGGTATGAGTAATAAAAGGTGATTATTATTATTACAAGACAATAATGGATTAGATGGCTCCTCGATGTGCCCAGATCCAGGTTAAAAACAAAGGTGACCGATTTGCAGTGGATGCTCCAAACCTCAGGAATAGTCTATTCATGTAAGAAAAGCTCGGACCATTGAAACATTCAAGTCTTTGCTTTAGACCCATTACTACGCATTGGCTTTCAATTCAAGTTGAGCTTTGATATCTTGACCTTTTTCTACTGTTGGTTATTTTGTATTGTATATTGTGTATTGTTTGTGTATATTTTCTCTTTGATTTTGGATCTTGTTAAGCACTTTTCAAACGTCTTGTTTTTTAATCTTGGATCTTGTTTTTAAACGTGCTATATAAATAAAGCTGAACTGAATTAATAAAGACGTCATATAAACATCAACCAGAAGAAAACAGACAATGACATACCTTTAAATCCTTCAGACAGTGTCTTCTGCCCGCAACAGAGTCATTAAACAGTCTTTAATATTAAAAAAAGATCTAAATATTAGATCAAAAACCCTTTATTACCGCCTGTCCTCCGACTCCTGCTTCCGCAATCCGCAGACAGAAGTGTAGATGTCAGAGTGCGATGATTGAGTGTCAGGAAGAGGAGAAGATCACGATCACATCGATCGGGTCTTCTTCTTCTTTGAGATTTTATTGGCGGTTGACTAACAACAAACTGGTGTATTACCGCCACTGACTGGTATGGAGTGTGGATCAAAATTACATTTTTTTATATCCTCTCCTACAAATTAGTTATTTAAAAATAAAACTATAACATTAATTTCCAGAGTCATTTTGTAAAATATCTCCTAATATAAATTGCATTTGTATTTTTTCTAGATTTTGCATTAGAATCCTTCAGGCTCGTATTTCTGACAGTATAGCATAACATGTTTCAGTTTCTTCTAGCCCCCCCAAAAAAATTCACACCTTCCCGTATCATGTTTACCCATTTTATAAAGTGTACCGTTTAGGCTTGTATGTCCAAATCTCATCCTTGATATTATCATCTCATCTCTCATGTTTTTTCCTGCACTTCTCATTTATGCCACTTTGAATTCTGTAAAACCATCGACCTTTCTTCTCCATATCCCATTGTTTTTGCCACCTTACCTTCAACCTATCCTTAATAATACTCTTGATTTCATTCTCGCTTATAAAACTTAAGTTAATGTCGTTGTATTTTATGGCTTATTTTGCTGCCTTATCTGCCATTTAATTTCCTTGGATACTAATATGCGGGTACCCATAATAATATTACTGTAAGACCCATCATTTTAATTCTGTATAATGTTTGCTGTATTTCTATTAAAATGTCTGGTCTACTTTCCGAATGCATCGATCGGATCTATTCTGAAATTGTCTATGTTTAGAGGACACTTTTGTCAATGTCTGCATTATAACTGTTTTTTTTTTGTTTTTTTTTTATTATTAAATTTTTTCTTCTATTTGTGTGTTCTGTGACATTTATTATTGCTCGGTATATTTTTTTTGCGGCTACAATATTAACTATTAGTTTGACTGTTGGCTGAGATTGTGTAGGATATATTTGAGAATATGTGATTAATGCTCTTTCCCGCCATTTGTTTAATCACAATTCAATTGTAAATTTACAAACATGTACAATTCTGTGAAGCCATTCTGTTCCAAGAGCAAACTTCGCTTACTTTAGTGTATAAGATATGCTATAATTAGCCTAATTTACATATTAAAATGTTGTGTTTGTGCTGAAATGAATAACTGATTTAGTTTAAATATTGATGGTGTAGCACTAGCTGTTTCTGAAGAGATAAATATAGGCTCACTCGTAGTGATCATGTGATGACAGACATTTGCACCTTAATCATAATAATTTGACTTTCACACACACCGACATAAAGACAGAACAATAATAATGTGACAATGGCAAATATCCTCTTCAGACGAGCTTCAATCAAATCTCAGGAAGACTTTCGACAAAGACATTAAAATCATCATCATCATCATTAAACCCTATAAATAATCCAGTTCCCGAAACACAGATGAAACTCAGCTCTGAAGTTCATTACTGTTACTGTGATTGTGTTGAGCTGCTCACTTCACTGAGATGGATGAATAATAAAAAAAAAAAAAACAATTCACTAATAATAGATAAATGATAAGAAAACTTTATTAGATATTATACAAAATATTAATGTACATTTATACACAGTAAATCCAATAAAGGTCACATGACTTCAGTGTTGATGATCATGTCTCTATATTGACCCCATAGTCACAGCCTTTGAATAACTGTCAGTAAATAAAACACAGACAGTAACACATGCATTACTGACACATCTGATCAGAGGATTGACTAGTTCAAGTGACATTATTATATGATATGAATCAATACTTACTGCAGTGTCTTGATCTTATAATGTGGATTATCTTTTAAAGCAGAGAGACTCTTCACACTCTTCGCATCTTGTAGATTATTCCCAGACAGATCCAGTTCTCTGAGGTGTGAGTTTGATCTCAGAGCTGAAGTCAGAGCAGCACAACCTTCAGCTGCGATATTACAAGATATCAACCTGTAGAACAACGACACACACTTTAATCTCTCAGTTCAGATAACTTATAAACCTTCCTCAAATTTCATCATCAAGATCATATTTGATAGCCTGACGTCGTCATACTCAATTCTAGTCAGAATGTGAGTCTGATACTTCTCCATTGAGCTTTGATTATGGGGCGTGTTTCAACCGAACCAGGAAAAAAAATTCCTCTGCACTCAATTGGATAGACCTACAACCAATCAGAGCAACGGAGTAAGTGACGTATGTTTTTCATTCATGTTTCCGATCGCGGTTCTCTGTTCCTCTTTTAAAATTAATGCGCTGTCGATATCTTCTATAACAGACGCGATGGCGGAATCTACACATGATGTTTTATAAACAAATTTCAGGAGGAGCACATTCAAATAATCAATCCAATCAACCGTCTATCAGCATGAGAGGAAAGCATATATTTATTCACTCGGTCAACTCACCTAACATGACAGTTTTCAGCATCCCTGCACTCACTCTTGGCTTGTTCTTCCACAGCCAGGAATACGGGGGGAGTACTTTGGGTTCGGGCCGAATACCGAGCCCGAAGCCTCTCCTCAGACAGCACGCCAAATATGCATTTATTCTATCTGTCTTATTTGTAAGCGTGAACTCGTGAAATCTCAATTCTTCAGCGGCAGTCATTTGAATTCAACCCAAGCGCTCGTTGATGACGTGGATGATGACGTTACCGTTGCTTATCTGTCCATCATCGTATAAAGCCCGCCCTGACAATTTGATTGGTCCGAACAATTTTTGTTCGGGCATAATAGCTCCTCAACGGAGCGAGTCCAGACCGAACTTCCCGACCAAAAAATATTGTGGGCGGGGTTCGGGCTGGCACCCAGGCTACATATTTGATACATTTGAACATGATTTTTCACAAAAGATGAATGGATAATCAAGTAAACCTAAGTTGCTTCAGTGCAGAAAATGATAATCTTGAAATATTACTAACATTATAAAGGTTATTCTTATGTTTACTTAAAAAATCCGTAAAGATTCCACAGCAAAAAGTCACATGACCCATGAGCTGAAGGGACACGTTTTAAAATTATACTTGGTTTATAGTTTTTTTTAGCAAGTAAAAGGCATCAACCAGACAACAGAAGGCAAGTAGTAGATTGTGTGCAACAGGTTTTTGATCATGTTGATAATTTAGATCAAATATGATACAGTAGGAATTAAAGGGTTAAAATAATATTATTCTAGTCTCAGTTAAGATTAATGTATGATCTTACTCCAGTTTCTCCAGTTTACAGTAAGGATCCTTCAGTTCATCAGAGAGCAGCGTCAGACCTTTATCTCCTATTATATTCAGAGTCAGGTCCAGTTCTCTGAGGTGTGAGTTTGATCTCAGAGCTGAAGCCAGAGCAGCACAACCTTCAGCTGTGATCTCACACTTCCTCAACCTGTAGAACAACGACACACACTTTAATCTCTCAGTTCAGCAGGAACTACACAACCACAGAGAGACTGCGATATTAAATACTAAGGGCCAGATTTACTAAACAGGGCAAATTATCTAGAGAGCGCAATCCCATAAAAGCGCTGATGGGAGTGGAAAGTTCTGAGTTTGATCGACTGACGAAGCGGAAGTTAAAGAACAGAGACTCAGCCGGATCATTTCCATAAAGACCAACACAATCTACCAGTTAGCGTCTTGTTTCAGACCGGCTGTTTTTGGGCGGTAAATAATGGCGCAAACACCAACGATGTATAAACATTGCATACGCACAAAAAAGCATTGAAATGTGTGTACGCAATTTCCCACGCACAGATCGGGATTTATAAAAAATAAACTAGTGTAAATATGTGCGTACCGTGCGTACACACCCTTTTACTGGAGTGAGTGAAGTAATGAAGTGAACAGAATGATTGAAACTGTTTTACATCTGATATACACATTTAGGTTAAATATGCCACTCTCATTAATGGAGTTAAGCACTGAAATTTAATGAAATCATTGTCCAGAAGTTACAAAATGTTTTATTAATTTAAATAGAAATATTTGTAGTGAATGCGCTGCTTTTGAACACTTTTCCTGTGGCATGCTGTGTTTTAATGTTTTAGCCAGCGAGGATTGCTTGGCACATGATAATTGTGCTTTATATTCTGATCTAAATAGCAGATGTTCTGAGAAAATATTTTCACGCAAATAATGATCAATGATGAGCACTTGACTCCGTCTAAGCAGATTAGCAGCAACATAGACGGTATAATGACAGGCAATGAAGAACTCGCTCGCTGATCGAACGGTCCATTGGTCGGGTTGAATAAGTGCGCTGACTCAGTGCTGTACGATCTGCTGCACGCAGGAGCTGTTGGTGTCGAGCACAGACAGAGAGGAGCCCAATCATAACCACTGTCATGCTCTTCACACCATTAAGAAAATACTATTGTGTTTGAAGGATAGAATTGGAAGGAAACAGTAACGTTTTACATTTAAAATGTTTTGTCAGTGACGCTGAGTCAGACAATTATTTACACTGCAAACAAAATATATATAATCCCCAGGACCAGAGTTGAGAACCACTGACATAAAATGCATATAAATATCAGTCGTCACTCTATATCTGCCAATAACATGTCTTAGTAAGATGATATTTAAATGCTTAGTTTTATGATCAAAGCTCTGTAATTTTAAAACATATAATGTAATGCAATACAATGATGATTGAGAGATAAACTAATAAACCTTCCTCAAAAGCCTGATGATCATATTTGATACATTTGAACATGATTTTTCACAAAAGATGTATGAATAATCAAGTAAACCTAAGTTGCTTCAGTGCAGAAAATGATCATCTTGAAATATTACTAACATTATAAAGGTTATTCTGATGTTTACTTAAAAAATCCATAAAGATTTCACAGTAAAAAGTCACATGACCCACGAGCTGAAGGGACACGTTTTAAAATTATACTTGCCTTTTACTTGCTAAAAAAACTATAAACCATCAACCAGACAACAGAAGGCAAGTAGTAGATTGTGTGCAACAGGTTTTTGATCATGTTGATAATTTAGATCAAATATGATACAGTAGGAATTAAAGGGTTAAAATAACATTATTCTAGTCTCAGTTAAGATTAAAGGTGAACTAAGTAACTTTTTTTACCTTAACTGAACAGCTTCGGAGTCATTGGAATGGTTATATTACTTATTTCGGGTTGAATGGTGGTCGTTTCGCACCCCCCCCCCCGGTGCCCGTGAGCGGAAAATACGCACTTGCAACTTTGCAGGAAGTCTCGCGTGATATCAGGTCTCGCGATGTAAACAATTGCTTTACGGCCAAAAGAAATCTGCTAAAATGCCGTCATTATTGCGCTCCCTCACGCTGTTCGAACCTGAATGAAGAAGATGTTTTAAAGAATGTCCCATCTGCTTTGATGTCGTTGATCTGCTAGCCTCTGGTGTCTGAGAATAGCCAACGAGTTTTTACAACAGTTTTGTCAAATATCTTTTCCGAAGCTGTGGGGGGAGCTCTAGAGAGAAACCTTCGAGCAAAAAGCGAGAATACAGCGAAGAAATCCCAAAGTTACTGAGCCCCGCTTTAATGTATGATCTTACTTCAGTTTCTCCAGTTTACAGTGAGGATCCTTCAGTTCTTCAGAGAGCAGCGTCAGACCTTTATCTCCTATTATATTCTGAGTCAGATCCAGTTCTCTGAGTGAGTTTGATCTCAGAGCTGAAGCCAGAGCAGCACAACCTTCATCTGTGATCATACACCAACTCAACCTGTAGAACAACGACACACACTTTAATCTCTTAGTTCAGCAGGAACTACACAACCACAGAGAGACTGAGATATTAAATACTAAAGGTCAGATTTACTAAACAGGGCAAATTATCGTGAAAGTGCAATCCCATAAAAGCGCCGATGGCAGTGGAAAGTTCTGAGTTTTATCGACTGACGAAGCAGAAGTTAAAGAACAGAGACTCAGCCGGATCATTTCCATAAAGACCAACACAATCTACCAGTTAGCGTCTGGTTTCAGACCTGCTGTTTTTGGACGGATAAAACTTTGTGAATATTACATGTAATGCTTTTTTTGTCTTCATTTATAAATATTTTATATGTATGAATATATAGCCATACATGGTCAATGCATATATTGCAGTATATTGAAAAATATATGCACTAGTTTGCCATATATGGAAATGTATTATGTAATATATCGCATTATATTTTGCAGTATTTTCCCATATAGTTTTGTTCTGTAAGGGTGTTTACACTGCAAAAAAATTAAATAAATAAATAAAAGAATCCCCAGGACCAGAGTTGAGAACCACTGACATAAAATGCATATAAATATCAGTCGTCACTCTATATCTGCCAATAACATGTCTTAGTAAGATGATATTTAAATGCTTAGTTTTATGATCAAAGCTCTGTAATTTTAAAACATATAATGTAATGCAATACAATACAATGATGATTGAAAGATAAACTAATAAACCTTCCTCAAAAGCCTGATGATCATATTTGATACATTTGAACATGATTTTTCACAAAAGATGTATGGATAATCAAGTAAACCTAAGTTGCTTCAGTGCAGAAAATGATCCTCTTGAAATATTATTAACATTATAAAGGTTATTCTTATGTTTACTTAAAAAATCCATAAAGATTTCACAGTAAAAAGTCTCATGACCCACGAGCTGAAGGGACACGTTTTAAAATTATACTTGCCTTTTACTTGCTAAAAAAACTATAAACCATCAACCAGACAACAGAAGGCAAGTAGTAGATTGTGTGCAACAGGTTTTTGATCATGTTGATAATTTAGATCAAATATGATACAGTAGGAATTAAAGGGTTAAAATAACATTATTCTAGTCTCAGTTAAGATTAATGTACGATCTTACTCCAGTTTCTCCAGTTTACAGTGAGGATCCTTCAGTCCATCAGAGAGCAGCTTCAGACCTTTATCTCCTATTATATTCCCAGACAGATCCAGTTCTCTGAGGTGTGAGTTTGATCTCAGAGGTGAAGCCAGAGCAGCACAACCTTCATTTGTGATCTCACACATCCTCAACCTGTAGAACAACGACACACACTTTAATCTCTCAGTTCAGCAGGAACTACACAACCACAGAGAGACTGAGATATTAAATACTAAGGGCCAGATTTACTTAACAGGCCAAATTATCGTGAGAGCGCAATCCCATAAAAGCGCCGATGGGAGTGGAAAGTTCTACGTTTGATCGACTGACGAAGCGGAAGTTAAAGAGCAGAGACTCAGCCGGATCATTTCCATAAAGACCAACACAATCTACCAGTTAGCGTCTGGTCTCAGACCTTTTTTGTTTGGGCGGATAAAACTTTGTGAATATTACATGTAATCCTATTTTTGTCTTCATTTATAAATATTTTATATGTATGAATATATAGCCATACATGGTCAATGCATATATTGCAGTTTATTGCAGAATATAAGCACTAGTTTGCTATATATGGAAATGTATTATGTTATATATCGCATTATATTTTGCAGTATTTTCCCATATATTTTTGTTCCGTAAGGGTGTTTACACTAAAAAAAAAAAAAAAACAGGACCAGAGTTGAGAACCACTGATGTAAAATGCAAATATCAGTCGTCACTCTATATCTTAGTAAGATGATATTTAAATGCTTAGTTTTATGATCAAAGCTCTGTAATTTTAAAACATATAATGTAATGCAATTCAGTGATGATTGAGAGATAAATTAATAAACCTTCCTCAAAAGCCTGATGATCATATTTGATACATTTGAACATGATTTTTCACAAAAGATGTATGAATGATCTAGTACACCTAAGTTGCTTCAGTGCAGAAAATTATCATCTTGAAATATTACTAACATTATAAAGGTTATTCTTATGTTTACTTAAAAAATCCATAAAGATTTCACAGTAAAAAGTCTCATGACCCACGAGCTGAAGGGACACGTTTTAAAATTATACTCGCCTTTTACTTGCTAAAAAAACTATAAACCATCAACCAGACAACAGAAGGCAAGTAGTAGATTGTGTGCAACAGGTTTTTGATCATGTTGATAATTTAGATCAAATATGATACAGTAGGAATTAAAGGGTTAAAATAACATTATTCTAGTCTCAGTTAAGATTAATGTATGATCTTACCCCAGTTTCTCCAGTTTACAGTGAGGATCCTTCAGTCCATCAGAGAGCAGCTTCAGACCTTTATCTCCTATTTCATTCCCATTCAGATCCAGTTCTCTGAGGTGTGAGTTTGATCTCAGAGCTGAAGCCAGAGCAGCACAACCTTCATCTGTGATCTCACACATACTCAACCTGTAGAACAATGACACACACTGTTAGACCTTACCAGGTTTTTTTACAGTAAAATGTACTGTTAATTGTACAGTTCTTTACTGTAATCTACAGTATGTTGCTGTAAAAATACCATGCACTAAATAAATTAAAACTTCAGTTAACTAATTTCACTTGCAGAAACCGACTGCTTTAAATTGACCTACAGTCATTTAACCCTTTAGGCGCCAGAGGTTTTTTCCTAAAACGTTCGATTTTGACATCTTAATTTCAAAAGGCTATATATTAAAAGTGATAAAAGATAGAGACTTTCTGTAAATTAGAGAAATATTAAGGATGACCCAAAGTTTATGTAGGAATTACATTTTCCCATCTAATTTGCATATTATGACGTCATATAGTGGCGGCCATCTTGGATTATAGAATTTTCATGAAAAGTCACATGTTTAAAAGATAAAATGCAGCACTTCTTTCCCCCAAAAATGTCCCTCACCTTCTGTATGCTATATTGCACAATACTGAATGCTCAGGTAAATAGTAAGTAGTGAACAAACTGTGTAAATCATTACTAATAATAGAAACAAACTGAATGCATGTAGCGATTGGCCTTTTGCTGTAGAGATTTTCCATTTACTATATACAGTAGGCACTCTGATTCCATGTATGGTGCACATATTATTCATATGACACACAAACACAAGTAGACAAAACCTGTTTAGTTCAAAAGCTCACTCGCCATGGCATGCCACAGATCATGAGTGAGATGACGAGACAAGACGAGAGACAATGTTAGTTTTTTTTGTGTGTGTGTGTGTTTTTTTTTTTTTGGTTGTTGTTTTTTTAGCTGACATAGACGCACACATCATAAGGACATGAACACACAAAAAAGAACACATATTGTGCACTAAAATGGTCAGGGAAATAGATAGTAAATCAACAGTGTAAATCATTACTAATAAATGGCAGACAAAAAAAAAAAAAAAAGAATTTATGTTGCAGAGCTAATATGTAGAGATTATGACTCCCTATCCATCCAGGTGACATTTCTTGTAGTGTTTCATGGTGTGGTCTTGCGATAGACTAATAGCCCCTCTGCTCCGTGTCACACCGCCTCTGCTCCTGCTACGAGCAGCGCGGGCGCGGCCAGATCTGTCTCGCGCGCGCGCCGAGTGTGCACAGCTCGGACTACTGTCTTTGTCATTGCGACTCCCCACCCTGCCTCCACGTTGCCCCCTAACTGTCCTATGAATACTTCGACCTCGTCTAACATACCCAGTGGCATTAGACAAAGCCTCCACCACAATACTGTCGCCGCGATTGCGGAGAGGCACGCGGTCACCATGGCGAGCGCGGTAAACATCTCCCGCCTCGTTCCCCACAACACTAACACGCCTGCTAACTTCGCAATGAACACTCCGACCCCGGGAAACATTGTTCCCACCACTGACATTGGGCAAAGGACCATATATATTGGGCAAATGATTCACCGTTTGTGCTTGGTGTAGGGCTATACTTTCACTTTCAGAATCACCGTCATTTTCTGAAGGCAGATAACGTTATTCCCCTTCAGAATCAGGGTCCGCGAATAGAACACCCAACACTTCATTGCGGGTAAGCTTTATTGATGCCATTAGATGATAATAATAATAATAATCTAATGCAAATACTCGCTGACGTTGACAATATTGATCTGATAAAATGGCTCACTCGCACACTAGCTCCGCTTTTGTTCGCACTGATTCAATGCGCTCTAGCTCGAAGATTTTGTATAGAAACATGACATTTTTTTGAGTCGGGGATGAAGTATGACATGTATGCTAACTAGTGGAGGGACGTCGAACGAAATTTGACACCCTGTTTGACAAAATCGGCCGTTTTATTCAGTGCCGCATCTTGTCGAGTAAACTCGACTGTGGCGGCTAGAGGGTTAAATGTATAAACTAACATTCATAATGCACTAATAATGTGAGCAAACTATTACTGTGAATTTTCATTTGAAACCACTTAAAAAAAAATATTGTAAATAAAGAGATTACATCGTCTGTTAACCCTCTGGGGACCAAGCTGTTTTTGGGGCCCTTGAGATGTTCTGACATGCTCTGACATTTGTGCTTTTTTCAGTTATTTATAAACATGTTAATGGCAAAGGTGTAAATTCACTCTATATAGCACAAACAGGCCTACCATAATATGCGAGCAACATGTATGTAGATGTTTGTATTTTTAAGAGAATAATGTTTATGCGTGGTTATTTAAAAAAATTAAAATGAAAGTTGCTGAAATAAGACCACAAAACTCATACAAAATATGTGTCCACAAGACTTTTGACTAATGGATGTTGTCTCTTCGAGTTCTAGCTTCAAAATTATGTGAAAATAGTCTTGCTTTATCGTTCACAAAAAAAAATACATTGATTTAAATGGTGTAAAACAGGTTTTGCTTGGAAAGCCAATATGCGAGGGGGAGGAGTAGTTTACACCTTAGATTACAAGGTCCCACCCACTCTGCATAATGACTCTGCATAATTAGCCATTCATTCAGGTGTGACACTGACTGAGCCACAATGCAAGGACAAAATATATATTTTGAAGAAGACTTATATAGGACTTACATCTATCTTGTAAATATGTTTTGCTATTTTATTAAAAAGGTTACAATTACAACAATAATTACAATTTCAGCAAAATTTCTGCAGTACTCTTTCTTTGTAAAAAAAAAAGATTATAGGCCTACATTTTATCATATGTATTCATTAGTTTGAATATAGCCAACATTGGAACATCTTAGTCTATGACTTTATTTTTGACAAAATAGTATTTTATATATATATATATATATATATATATATATATATATATATGAGCAGAAAAGCTTATTTGATGTGACAGTATATTCTACAGTAAAAACTGTACCCAAATCTAGTCAACAAAATGTTGTCTTTCATACTTCGCCTGACTGTAACGTTGTTTTTATGAAATATTAGGGCATAGCCTATAAATGTTAATTTGCAGTTTAATACGTTGCTTATACAAATACATTTTATTTCAACATATTTCAGTCGATTTTTACTCATCTCAGTAGGCTATAGCAAAGCAGTTTATTCTTTCACACACAGACGCGCAATTCATATTTAGGCTAAACAGTCTTTACAAATATGTACCCTTCATTCATCTCACAGAAACGCGATTCATATTTAGGCTAAACTGTCTTTACAAATATGTACCCTTCATTCATCTCACAGAAACGCGATTCATATTATAGAAACGCGATTCATCTTTTTGTTTACATAGGCCTACACTAACGTTATTCCATAACGTTATTCCACATTAACACTTGAGAAAGGATAACTTAGCCTACCTCACTCCTCAGCGGGATCTGCTCCTCATATTGCTCCTCATATCAGCACGGAAACTTTTCTCCATAAGGTAGGCTATATTATGCCTCATTGTTTACAGCTGATGTGGGGGCGTTTCACAGACTGAAATGGTTCTCAGAATTTGCGTTTGAATAGCACGCGCTCTCCGGGGCGTGGTCAAATTACTTTTGAATGGCTCGTAATGAGCTCGACTGGAGTCGCTCTCTTTTTATACAGATTACAGAAGCTGATAATATTTGTTTTTTATATAAATTACTTCATTTAAAAGCTGCGATCTCAAGCTTTATGCCCGTGGGTCTGTTTGCCTGTTTGACTGAATTTTCGCGGAGTTAAAGATCATTTTCGAACGCGTTTCAAATGGGAGTTTACTGACAGAGAGAAGGCAGAAATAGCATCATGTTAATTTTACTTTATTTGTCAAAAAGCAAAACACTTTATTTTTATTGTGAGTATACAGAAAAAAAATAGAAACTGAACAGGATCGATTGATGTATTACACGAAAATGAAAGATCAAAATTAACAGAGCATTTTGTGTTTATTTTTCATTGCTAAAAAAAAAAACGAGCAAAACGCAGGGGCGCGTTTTTGGTCCCCAGAGGGTTAAATAAAGCAACATGCAGCATATCATCAGTGTTTCTAGATCTTCTCCTGGACTGAAGCACAGGCTCTACTCTTCAGCACAACGGTGACCCAAAAAATTAATTTTACAGTAAACTACTGGCAACAGTGTTGCCAGTATAAACCTGTTTTATACCACGCAGTTGTTATTGAGATGTTTAATTGAAAATGTTTGGTTTGAAGTTACCATTATATAGATCAGTGTTTGCTTTAGTTGGGTTCTGGACTCTTGACCTTTTAACGTCAGTTTTTCTCTTGCTTGAACTGTGTTTTTTGCAAGCCACGCTTGTGCATACATACCTTTTGTGTGTGCAGTTTGTTAAATTGATTATGATGACAAAAATCATCCTTTAGCCTGTTCATTCACTAATCTCATTCAGAGTTTAATTCTGTATCAAAAGTGTTACATTACCACCGCTGTGAAACTATAGCAATCACTTACAATGACAAATTTCTTTAACACATCAAGCACAACCAAAGAAACAGAGCTACACTGTCTTGCAGAAACACAGAGATATCAAAAATCAGCACATGTCTCTCAACAATGGTGGCAATATTTTTTTTTTGTCATACTGCAGTGCATGCTGGGAGTTTTATACTATCCTGGAACCCAGCATGCATTGCGACATGAAACTTTTGATTGTCACCATTGTTGAGATTCATGTGCTGATTGTTGATGTCTGTCTGTGTCTAAATCAAGCAGGAGTTCGAAGTGTATTAATGCACTATATTGTTTCAATATCTTTCACAATAAATGTTTACAGAAACATTGCTGGATTTCATGTTGTAGATTCACAGATATATGATTAACAAATATTAAAACCCATAAATTCAAAGCTTATACACAGGAAGAGAACAGTGAATCAGACATGTTCAGGATGATCATCGTATCATCATAACAGCCAAAAACACCTGATCATTTTCCTCTTGACTTTTTCTTGCCATAACAAATGTGTTTTATAAACTCACTGTTAAAACAGCCAGAGAGAAATTTATAGTTGAAAGTCAAGAGCCCAACTAAAGCAAATACTGATCTCCATCATGGTGACAACAAACTTTATATTATATTCAATAAAACATCAACAACTTAATTTCTGTTAATTCTCAACAATAACTTTTGTAGGCTACATGTATGAAAGAAATAATGTTAAACTGGTTTGTAAACTGGTTTCACACTCGGTGGCTGGAAGTCTGTTCTTGTTTCTCTGTCCTTCAGTGATTCTGCTTATCAGGTGTTCATCAGTGTCTCAATTCACTCACTCCTTTTCATTCACTACTTCAAGGGGACTATATTAGTGAACTAATGTAGGGAATAGTGAATGAGGGTATAGGGTTTCAGACCTGCTTTTTTTGGACGGTAAATAATGGCGCAAACACCAGCGGCCTGATGAATAAACGTTGCATAGGCACAAAAAAGCATTGAAATGTGTGTACGCAATTTTCCACGCACATAACGGGATTTATAAAAAATAGAGTAAATATGTGCGTACCGTGCGTACACACCCTTTTACTGGAGTGAGTGAAGTAATGAAGTCAACAGAATGATTGAAACTGTTTTACATCTGATAAACACATTTAGGTTAAATATGCCACTCTCATTAATTGAGTTAAGCACTGAAATTTAATAAAATCATTGTCCAGAAGTTACAACATTTTTTATTAATTTAAATAGAAATATTTGTAGTGAATGCGCTGCTTTTCAACACTTTTCCTGTGGCATGCTGTGTTTTAATGTTTTAGCCAGCGAGGATTGCTTGGCACATGATAATTCTGCTTTCTATTCTGATCTAAATAGCAGATGTTCTGAGAAAATATTTTCACGCAAATAATGATCAATGATGAGCACTTGACTCCGTCTAAGCAGATTAGCAGCGACACAGACGGTATAATGACAGCCAATGAAGGACTCGCTCGCTGATGGAACGGTCCATTGGCCGGGTTGAATAAGTGCACTGACTCAGTGCTGTACGATCTGCTGCACGCAGGAGCTGTTGGTGTCGAGCACAGACAGAGAGGAGCCCAATCATAACCACTGTCATGCTCTTCCCACTATTATCAAAATACTATTGTGTTTGAAGGACAGAACTGGATGGAAACCGTAACGTTTTACATTTAAAATGTTTTGTCAGTGACGCTGAGTCAGACAATTATTTACACTACAAAAAATATATATATAATCCCCAGGACCAGAGTTGAGAACCACTGACATAAAATGCATATAAATATCAGTCGTCACTCTATATCTGCCAATAACATGTCTTAGTAAGATGATATTTAAATGCTTAGTTTTATGATCAAAGCTCTGTAATTTTAAAACATATAATGTAATGCAATACAATGATGATTGAGAGATAAACTAATAAACCTTCCTCAAAAGCCTGATGATCATATTTGATACATTTGAACATGATTTTTCACAAAAGATGTATGGATAATCAAGTAAACCTAAGTTGCTTCAGTGCAGAAAATGATCATCTTGAAATATTACTAACATTATAAAGGTTATTCTTATGTTTACTTAAAAATCCGTAAAGATTCCACAGCAAAAAGTCACATGACCCACGAGCTGAAGGGACACATTTTAAAATTATACTTGCCTTTTACTTGCTAAAAAAACTATAAACCATCAACCAGACAACAGAAGGCAAGTAGTAGATTGTGTGCAACAGGTTTTTGATCATGTTGATAATTTAGATCAAATATGATACAGTAGGAATTAAAGGGTTAAAATAACATTATTCTAGTCTCAGTTAAGATTAATGTATGATCTTACCCCAGTTTCTCCAGTTTACAGTGAGGATCCTTCAGTCTATCAGAGAGCAGCGTCAGACCTTTACCTCCTATTATATTCCCATACAGTTCCAGTTTTCTGAGGTGTGAGTTTGAGCTCAGAGCTGAAGCCAGAGCAGCACAACCTTCATCTGTGATCTTACACATCCCCAACCTGTAGAACAACGACACACACTTTAATCTCTCAGTTCAGCAGGAACTACACAACCACAGAGAGACTGAGATATTAAATACTAAGGGCCAGATTTACTAAACAGGGCAAATTATCGTGAGAGCGCAATCCCATAAAAGTGCTGATGGGAGTGGAAAGTTCTGAGTTTGATCGACTGACGAAGCGGAAGTTAAAGAACAGAGACTCAGCCGGATCATTTCCATAAAGACCAACACAATCTACCAGTTAGCGTCTTGTTTCAGACCGGCTTTTTTTGGGTGGATAAAACTTTGTGAATATTACATGTAATCCTATTTTTGTCTTAATTTATAAATATTTTATATGTATGAATATATAGCCATAGATGGTCAATGCATATATTGCAGTTTATTGCAAAATATAAGCACTAGTTTGCCATATATGGAAATGTATTATGTAATATCGCATTATATTTTTGCAGTATTTTCCCATATATTTTTGTTCTGTAAGGGTGTTTCACTGCAAAAAAAAAACAACCCAGGACCAGAGTGAGAACCACTGATGTAAAATGCATATAACAGGGTTTCTGCACACTTTTTAAAGTCAAATTTAAGGCTTTTTAAGACCTTTTTAAGACCCGAAGAAATCAAAATTAATACCATGCATTAGAGGTGTGCAATATTGACAAAATATGTCTCGATATTTTTAAAGTTTTGTGGATAATAATTAGATTATATTTTACTGATTGTGTTTCTGTGCTTGGTGCCATGGCATGACACAGAAGTGGCATCAGATCTGGCATTAATATATTTACACTGCATTTACAAATGCATAAATAAAGCTATGAGATTGTTAAATATGAACTGATTTCTAATTTTAAAGTTCTAATTAAAGGGTACTTTAAATGTGAAACTAAAACTGCCAGTAGGTGGCGGCAAGTCACTGTCTTAAGTGAGTTGAGGGAGTCATTCATTCAACCAATTTGATCAAACGACTGATTCATTCAGGAAAAGAAGCAAGTGATTGTTCATTGAATCATTACACTGATTCGTTCAAAACGCGGATTCCAGTCAAAAAATCGTCACTGTCTTGTTGCATTGAGATTCTGCTACGGTTTCATTTTGAAATTCTCGTCAGCGAAATAAAGGGAAAACAAAAAATATTGACAATATTGTTTATAAAATGTAACTCACAATGTTAATTTATTGTTAATTTAACTGTTATATAAAATAAATATCACATTTGCAATTGTGCACGGGAAAACGGAACTCTTGCTGATGTGATATTGTAGGTCTATGATAACAACATAATGTGATATAAATATAAGACAAAAACTCATTTGGGAACATACCTATAACTGCACACATCACGCAGTGAAAGCACGAGAGACAAAAAGCGATGTCAGCTCGCAGTACCTCGTACATCGTTAAACAATGATTACAATATCATAATAGACAATACACATCGCACACCACTACGCACAAAGAATAAACTTAGAACTGAACTGACATTTACCAACTTGCTTCTCCTTCTCTCCTCCTGTTTCGCGTGCAGGAGACAGACATAATGCTGCCGCGAATGAGATGCAAAATTTCACGTGAACAAGCAAATCCACAAAGAAAGAAGAATAAATAAAAAAGTATGCTAATTAGATGGTTGTAATTTGGAAAATATTTAGATATGTCATAAGTCAAATTGCCATCGAAAATTTAAGACCTTTCATAAGTAAAATAAGATTTTTTAGAGCCTTAAATGAAAAAAATCTAATTTAAGACTTTTTAAGGATCCGCGGACACCCTGTATAAATATCAGTTGTCACTCTATATCTGCCAATAACATGTCTTAGTAAGATGATATTTAAATGCTTAGTTTTATGACCAGAGCTCTGTAATTTTAAAACATATAATGTAATGCAATACAATGATGATTGAGAGATAAACAAATAAACCTTCCTCAAAAGCCTGATGATCATATTTGATACATTTGAACATGATTTTTCACAAAAGATGTATGGATAATCAAGTGAACCTAAGTTGCTTCAGTCCAGAAAATGATCATCTTGAAATATTACTAACATTATAAAGGTTATTTTTATGTTTACTTAAAAAATCCACAAAGATTTTACAGTAAAAAGTCACATTTTAAAATTATACTTGCCTTTTACTTGCTAAAAAAACTATAAACCATCAACCAGACAACAGAAAGCAAGTAGTAGATTGTGTGCAACAGGTTTTTGATCATGTTGATAATTTAGATCAAATATGATACAGTAGGAATTAAAGGGTTAAAATAACATTATTCTAGTCTCAGTTAAGATTAATGTATGATCTTACTCCAGTTTCTCCAGTTTACAGTGAGGATCCTTCAGTCCATCAGAGAGCAGCGTCAGACCTTTATCTCCTATTTCATTCCCATTCAGATCCAGTTCTCTGAGGTGTGAGTTTGATCTCAGAGCTGAAGCCAGAGCAGCACAACCTTCATCTGTGATCTTACACTGACTCAACCTGTAGAACAATGACACACACTTTAATCTCTCAGTTCAGCAGGAACTACACAACCACAGAGAGACTGAGATATTAAATACTAAGGGCCAGATTTACTAGGCAGTGCAAATTATTGTGAGAGCGCAATCCCATAAAAGCGCTGATGGGAGTGGAAAGTTCTGAGTTTGATCGACTGACGAAGCGGAAGTTAAAGAAGAGAGACTCAGCCGGATCATTTCCATAAAGACCAACACAATCTACCAGACGCTAACACCTCTGTGAAGTTGGCACCCCATAAAACGAAATAATCTCCAAAACCATGCCATTCATTTGTTCTGATTTGTGCCGCAAGAACGAATGTTTGTGCTGGTTTGGTATTTGAGATATTGAACAATATTTTTTGGTTGTGTGACGTCACTCTCCACCCCATGTCGTTCAAATCGCTCCAAACCGGTGTCAATCGTTTGTGCTGGTTTGTGCCATTAAAACAAACACTGTATCTATTTTCCTTTCGCAGATATAACTAATTTAACTCGGGAGCTGTGACGTCACTCTCTACCCCATTTCGTCTAAATCGCACAAAAACTGTGTCGTTCGTTTGTGCTCGATTTGTGCCGTAGAAAGAACCATCATAAATTATTACATTCTTTAGACATCACAAAATCTTCTTCTTTTTTTTTTACAATTTAGGCAAGGCAAGTTTATTTATATAGCACATTTCATACACACTGGCAATTCAAAGTGCTTTACATAGTAATAATAAAATAATAAATAATAAAAAGAGATAAGAATAATTAAAACAGTTTAGAAAAATAAAATAAAAGACAGTACAGTACAAACAGTCGGACGAACAGTGGCACAGTGCTCATTCAGTAAATGCATAGCTAAACAGATGTGTTTTGAGTCTGGATTTGAATATGACTACTGTAGGAGCACATCTGATCTCTTCTGGAAGCTGGTTCCAGCATAATAGCTAAAAGCAGACTCGCCATGCTTGGAGTGAACCCTTGGTATTTCTAGCTGATATGATCCTAATGATCTGAGTGATCTGTTGGGTTTATATTCAGTGAGCATATCTGCAATATATTGAGGACCTAGGCCATTGAATGATTTATATACCAGTAATAATACATTAAAATCAATCCTAAATGTAACTGGGAGCCAGTGTAAAGACCTGAGGACTGGTGTGATATGTTCATATTTTCTGGTTCTGCTCAGAATCCTGGCGGCAGCGTTCTGTAAGAGCTGCAACTGTCTTATGGTCTTTTTGGGAAGGCCAGTGAGGAGTCCATTACAGTAATGCTGGTGATGAAAGCATGCACAAGTTTCTCTAAGTCTTGTCTGGAAACAAAGCATCTAATTCTTGTAATATTTTTCAGATGATAGTATGCTGATTTAGTTATTGCTTTGACATGACTACTGAAACTAAGGTCTGACTCTAGTGACACACCAAGATTCCTGACTTGATTTTTAGTTGTTTGACCCCTAGAGTGAAGGTATGCGTTCACCTTGAGAACTTCATCTTTGTTTCCAAATGCAATGACTTCAGTTTTGTCTTTGTTTAACTGAAGAAAGTTTTGGCACATCCAACTGTTGACTTCATCAATGCATTGGCACAGGGAGTCAATGGGGCTGTAATCGTTAGGCGATAGGGCTAAGTAAATCTGTGTGTCGTCTGCATAGCTGTGGTAAGCAATTTGGTTCTTTCTCATTATTTGGCTCATTGGGAGCATATACAGGTTGAACAGGAGTGGTGCAAGAATTAAGCCTTGAGGAACTCCGCATGTCATGGATGTCCACTCAGACTTATGGTCTCCTATACTCACATAATAACCTCTCCCATCTAAGTATGACCTGAACCATTTGAGGACTATCCCAGAAAGCCCCACCCAGTTTTCCAGCCTGTCAAGAAGTATGTTGTGATCGACAGTGTCAAATGCAGCACTGAGGTCGAGTAGTACCAGCACTGATAATTTTCATGAATCAGTATTTAAGCAAATATCGTTTATTATCTTTATGATATGATATCTTTATCTCTGTGCTGTGGTGCGGTCGGAAACCAGATTGAAAGTTGTCAAAGTATCCATTCAAGCATAAGAATTTGTTCAGCTGATTGAAGACAACATTTCAATGATCTTGCCTATGAAAGGAAGATTTGAAATCGGCCTATAGTTGCTTAATATGGTCTTATCCAGATTGCTCTTTTTCAGGAGGGGCTTGACAACTGCAGTTTTCAGGGAGTTTGGAAAACTCCCAGAGAGAAGTGAGGCATTTACCACTTCTAGAAGATCTGCTTCTAAACTGTTTAACACACTTTTGAAAAAAGATATGGGAAGTGTGTCAAGAGTGCAGGTTGATGTTTTAAGGTGCTGTACGGTTTCTTCCAAAATTTTGCCATGAATTTCTTTGAAATCAGACATAGTAACTACTTTCTCAGGTGGTTTGATCTGTCTGACCCCAGAGCAACTCAAGGATGTGCTGATCACCTTTCTGATATTATTGATTTTCTCAGAGAAGAAAGAAGCAAACTCACTGCACTTGTTGTCTGAGAGCATTTCACTGGGAATCTGGCTTGGGGGGTTTGTCAGTCTCTCTACAGTAGCAAAAAGAGTGTGTGTGTTGTTTAAATTGCTGTTTATAATATTTGAGAAGAAAGTCTGTCTAGCTTTGCCTAGTGCCTTTGCCTAGTAATTTAGCACATATTACACACACAACCCAAAAAAAACCAAAACAACATCACACAAAACAGTAAAGACAATACCGCTAAATATATCGACAAGACATTAAAGCGAAAAAAAAAAAGACAAATCAACACAAAAAACAAAATCTTAGCAAGCCACGCTCTCCATCCATCTCGTCTACAAACCTGTCTGGTTCGTTTGTGCTCGCACAGAGCCGCTTCTGTCATTGTTCTTTAGATATTAGAATGTTTTATTTTAGATTTGTGCTAGATATTGACATTTGGTCTGTATATAATCACCAGTGCACTATGATATGTAATGTACTTAAATCAAACAGATTTTGTGAAGTCTAAAGAATCAAATAATTTATGATGGTTCTCGGCACAAATCGAGCACAAACAAAAGGCACCGGTTTGGGGCGATTTGGACGGCATGGGGTGGAGAGTGACGTCACTGTCCCGAATCCAATGTGTTATTTCTAAGGAGGGGAAAAAGATACAATGTTCATCATAACGGCACAAATCGAGCACAAACGCATCGGGGCAGATGCATTGAGCTGGTTCATCTGGGCAGACTATGTTTTTAATGAGGACTAGGCTTTGAACAGGACTGGGACCTTGACTTGAAACATGGCTTAGAGCTGGACCCGGAGCTGGACCCAGAGCTGGAGCTGGACCCGGAGCTGGACCCAGAGCTGGACCAGATACTGAACTGGACACTTCACTAGAATCAGACTTGACTGGGCAGACAACGGGTTCTGGCTTGACTGAGCAGACGAATAGCTCTGGTTCGAAGACGGCCTCTGGCTCTTGCTCGGAGACGGGCTCTGGCTCTTGCTCGGAGACGGGCTCTGTACTGGACTGGACCAGCGGCGAAGGCGGCTCAGGGCTGGACAGGACCAACGGCGCAGGCGGGTCCGGGCTGGACAGGACCAGCGGCGAAGAGGACCTTGAGCTGGGCAGGACCAGAAACGAAGAGGGCTCTGAGCTGGACAGGACCAGCGATGAAGAGGACGTTGAGCTAGACGGGACCAGCGGCGAAGAGGGCTCTGAGCTGGACGGGACCAGCGGGGAAGAGGGCTCTGTGCTGGATGGGACCAGCGGGGAAGAGGGCTCTGAGCTGGACAGGACCAGCGGGGAAGAGGGCTCTGTGCTGGATGGGACCAGCGGTGAAGGCTCTGTGCTGGACGGGACCAGCGGCAAAGAGGGCTCTGAGCTGGATGGGACCAGCGGGGAAGAGGGCTCTGTGCTGGATGGGACCAGCGGGGAAGAGGGCTCTGTGCTGGATGGGACCAGCGGTGAAGGCTCTGTGCTGGACGGGACCAGCGGCGAAGAGGGCTCTGAGCTGGACGGGACCAGCGGGGAAGACTCTGTGCTGGACGGGACCAGCGGTGAAGGCTCTGTGCTGGATGGGACCAGCGGTGAAGAGGGCTTTGAGCTGGATGGAACCAGCGGCGAAGAGGGCTTTGAGCTGGACGAAACCAGCGGTGAAGAGGGCTTTGAGCTCGGCGGGATAAAAGAAAACATTAGTTCTGCGGGCAACACGCTGACTGTCACAGGCGCGGTGGACATGACGCTCACAGTCTCAGGGGTGGCGGGCATGACGCAAACTGCCTTGGGCTCGGCAGATCTGGCGTGAAGTGCGGGCTTGACAGAGGAGATGATTGGTGCAGACTTGACAGAGGAGATGACTGGATTAGACGTGACTGGGCAGATCGCTGGATCTGATTTGACTGATTCGGTAGAACTGGAAGGACGGGGTGCACACCTGAGAGCTCCCCAGACGGACATCAAAGCGGGGTCAGATAACTTGGACATCATGTTGGCACTATTTGAAAAAAGAACTTCACTCTTCTCTTCAATACAATTCACAGAAGTTTATTTAAGGCAATTCCACAGACTAATAGAAGTTCAGGAACTTAGGAAAAGTCTTCAGACATAAATATAAACTTAAATATATAATAATAGAACACAGGAAGTCCTTTCTTGAAATGTCTCTTAAGGATAACTCTCAGAAGATACCAGAAGTCCTCTTTCTTTGACAGTCAACAGAACATAACTCACTGAAGATACTTGAAGTCCACTCTCGGACTCTCCACAGGATATAACTCACAGAAGAAGATTAGAGTCCACTCTCTCTCGAACGATCCACACGGTACAATTCACAGAAGAAGATTGAAGTCCTCTCTCGGACGATCCTCATCATATAACTCACAGAAGAAGAGTGAAGTCCTCTCTTGGATGATCTTCATCATATAACTCACAGAAGAAGAGTGAAGTCCTCCCTTGGACGATCCTCATTATATAACTCACAGAAGAAGAGTGAAGTCCTCTCTTGGACGATCCTCATCATATAACTCACTTGGACGATCCTCATCATATAACTCACAGAAGAAGAGTGAAGTCCTCTCTCGGACGATCCTCAGAATGTCTTACTGATATCGCAGGGATCCACCCCGCTAGCAACACAGCAGACACTAGCCCAGCACAAGAACTTTAAAAGGCACGAGGGAACAGAATAATGTGTAACGTATAATACCCGGCAGTGAGGGAGTGAGAGCAAACAGAATATAAAGGCTGGTGATGAGATGATTATGACGTGATAGAGATCAGGTGTGGTGATGAGGGAATCGAGTGCAGGTGAGGATGTGGGGGAATGCTGGGAAATGTAGTGCGGGACAGGACCAGGAAACCAGAGGAACCGTGACAATCTGTCAATAACATGTCTTAGTAAGATGATATTTAAATGCTTATTTTTATGATCAAAGCTCTGTAATCTTAAAACATATAATGTAAAGCAATCCAATGATGATTGAGAGATGAACTAATAAACCTTCCTCAAAAGCCTGATGATCATATAATTGATAATTTAGATCAAATATGATACAGTAGGAATTAAAGGGTTAAAATAACATTATTCTAGTCTCAGTTAAGATTAATGTATGATCTTACTTCAGTTTCTCCAGTTTACAGTGAGGATCCTTCAGTCCATCAGAGAGCAGCGTCAGACCTTTATCTCCTATTATATTCTGAGTCAGATCCAGTTCTCTGAGGTGTGAGTTTGAGCTCAGAGCTGAAGCCAGAGCAGCACAACCTTCAGCTGTGATCTTACACCATCTCAACCTGTAGAACAACGACACACACTTTAATCTCTCAGTTCAGCAGGAACTACACAACCACAGAGAGACTGAGATATTAAATACTAAATCTGTGTGGGTATAATGTTTTTATTACTTTTTGTTGACTTTTGCTGTATTGTGTATAAATTACAATCTGAAAAAATATAAGGAGAATAATCCCTTTTGTAGATTAATACTACCATTATTAACAACAACGAACAGAGAAACACAACACAAACACACACACACACACACATACAAACAAACACGCACACAAACAAACACACACACATAAACACACACACAAACACACACTCCCACACACCTAGTGATTGTCCTCAGACTTACTGAGCTGATCTGGAGGCTTCAACTACAGGCAAGAGCTTCTGAAGAACTTCATCCGGTGACGTGTGGTTTTGGTCTCGATTGAGTATGTATTTCTCTAACTCAAACTCATCCAAACACTCTGAGGTTAAAAGAGCAAAGACAACAGCTGACCACTGTGACGAGGACAATCTGGTGCTTGAAAGACCTCCAGATCTGAGACACTCCTGGATTTCATTTACCAGAGAATGATCACCCAGTTCATTTAAACAGTGGAAAAGATTGATGGATTTCTCCGGTGAGGGATTCATTCTTATTCTCGTCTTAATGTATCCAACCGTTTTCTCTTCACTGTATGAGATGTTTCTAACATGCGTCACAAGGCCTTTCAGGAGCTTCTGATTGGACTCCCGTGAGAGACCCAGAAGAAACCGCAGGAAAAGATCCAGATGTCCATTTCTACTCTGCAGAGCCTTGTCCACGGCTCTCTGATGCAGGTCAGACATCGTGTGACACGTGAACTCGTGTGCATGTTTTGAGCTGAGGGTTTCATTGAGCACATCCCTCTTGTACAGCAGGAATGAAAGCAGCACATAAAGAGCTGCTAGATGCTCCTGAATGCTCAGATGAACAAAGCAGAAGACGTTCCCCTGATACAAGCCCAACTCCTCTCTGAAGATCTGAGTGCACAATCCTGAGTAAACTGATGCCTCTGTCTCATCAATGCCACACTCTCTCAGGTCTTCCTCATAGAAGATCAGGTTGCCTTTCACAAGCTGCTGGAAGGCCAGTTTCCCCAGTTTGAGGATCATGTCTTCATCCTTCACTTTCTTCTTATAGTCCTTCTCATGTTTGATGTTGGTCTGAATGATCAGGAAGTGTGTGTACATTTGAGTGAGAGTCTTGGGAATCTCTTCATTCTCTGCTTCTCTCAACATCTTCTCTAAAACAGTGGCTGAGATCCAGCAAAACACTGGGATGTGGCACATGATGAAGAGGCTCCTTGATGACTTCAGGTGTGTGATGATTTTATCGGCCAGACTCTGATCACTGATTCTCTTCCTGAAGTATTCCTCCTTCTGTGGATCATTGAATCCTCGTACCTCAGTCACTCGATGGACACACTCAGAGGGGACGAGATCGGCTGCTGCTGGTCTGGAGGTGATCCAGATGAGAGCAGAGGGAAGCAGATTCCCCGCAATGAGGTTCGTCAGCAGCACGTCCACTGAGGCTGATTCAGATATATTACACAGTTTCACATTAAAGTCCAGAGACAGGCGACACTCGTCCAGACCATCAAAAACAAAGACAACTTTATATTCATCACTGAATGGTTTCATTTCTTTTGTCTCAGGGAAAAAAACCTGCAGAAGATCTGAGAGACTGAGGTTTTTGTCCTTCATTAGGTTGAGCTCTCTGAAAGCAAGTGGAAACATGAGCTGAATCTCCTGATTCTCTGTCCCTTCGGCCCAGTCCAGGATGAACTTCTGCACAGAGACTGTTTTTCCAATGCCAGCGACTCCCTTTGTCAGCACAGTTCTGATGGGTTTGTCTTGTCCAGGTAAAGGTCTAAAGATGTCAGTGCATTTGATCGGTGTGTCCTCTGTTGCTGCTCTCCTGGATTGAGTCTCAATCTGTCTCACCTCATGCTCATTATTGATCTCTCCACAATCACTCTCTGTGATGTAGAGATCAGTGTAGATCTCATTCAGCAGTGTTGGGTTTCCCTGCTTTGCTGTTCCCTCATAAAGACACAGAAACTTCTTCCTCAAATTTGATCTAAAGGTCTTGAGGGCTTCGGCATGTTGATGGTCACTGTTGTCAGATTAAAATAAAAAATTGTTAGATAACATATATATGCAATATAGTTGTTAGATAACCCATATGCATGCCGCATAATACACATGATTTTATATTGCGATATTGTAATAATATCAGTATATGTCTTTATCATTTACATTTAAGGTTTAACACAATATTAGAGAAACAGATTCTCGTTGTAGAGTCTCCACAACGGATTGAAGCTTGCGTCCGAGTGTCCCTGTGCACGAGCCACAAGAGAGCACAGTATCCGCGCCTCTGATGGCAGCCTAAAACAACACATTTTAACACATTGTAACAAACCCAGCCAAGGTTCCCCCAAAGTATTCCCTGAAGCAGCCACAAAGATCTCCTCCACCCACCCTTCCTTTTATGAAGCTGCCTGAAATTTCTTTCATAGGCGGGGCTTGACATTAACACCCGCCAATGGAATGAGAAATAAAGGAGTCAGGGACCAAAGATGGTCAACTCCCAAAAAAACTGCATGAAAACAGGAACCCGCACAAAACGTAGGGTTCAAAACAAACGGGCTGTAACCATAAGGGTTGGGAGGCCAGATTAACAGGAAAAATGGGCCCTTCCTCCCTACAATGTGTAGCGCTGATATTTGTGACCCTGGATCACAAAACCAGTCACAAGGGTAAATTTTCTGAAATTGAGATGTATACATATATATAGCTAAATCACAGCCTTTTTAAGTTTAATAATCACATTATGCCGTATATTGATTTCTGGTTTTCCATCCCCTGAATTAAGATTATCTTGTGATATTTTGTGAATCAGATTCCCCTGAAGATATTCAGATATTTAAGTTTTTTTATGATCTTTTTATTTCACACACGTGCTCCTAAAAACATTTTACAGTTCGCTCACATTTTGTATAATATACTTTGCGCTTTATGCCTTTAGAGATTTTTCATACTTCTATTTTTAGCGTTAAGAATATAGCAAGACAAACTATTAAACTTAATTATTTTCATGTGAAGTGACACTTTAAATAGGACAATCATTAAGGACTAGCAGGCTAAATAATAAACTGAATTTGTAAATACTTGGTACTTAGCAAGTCTTAAGATGCAAGTTGTAAGCATCTTAACACTGTGACCCGAACTGAACCTGCATAAAAATGCGTAACTACCTCGCCTGAAACTCTGCAGTGTAAACATGGCAACAAAATTAATGTTGAGTACCCTTGCAGTAGACTAAAAACAAACAGAAGAGAACATGGCAATCCAACATAGAGACCATGAGCTCAACCAAAACAAAAGGAAAATGACAGCACCTGTTCCAGGATCCCAACACTGGAAAAAACAGACTAGACAGAACTGACCAGATCCTGAGCCTATGCTCCAATACAACACCCGAAAAGACAAACTGTCAAATGCATAAACAGAAATGTAAACATAAATGAGCAATAAATGTGTAGTACAGCATTTACCTGAACCCAAGTTCGGTGTGTCCACTAAAGTTACGTTGAGGATTTATTGACCGGTTACTCTTCATGGACACAAAGCTGGATTCTGGAGGGTCCAGTCTGAGCATTCGATTGAACACAAAAAGTGAATGTAATACACACACTCTTATATTAATCACTTTTGTAATCATTGATTGTTCTATGTATAATATTTATTAATATGTACTGTCCTGTTAGAGACATCACAGAAAGTCTAGGTTACTAAAGCTACGTCAGAACTGAACTGACGGGATCTTGCCTGAGAGCTTTCCTGGGAATCCACTCCCCGCTTCCGAGTATATAAGGCAGCGTGCAAACACATAACGTCTCTGTTCCCTCCTTCAGGGAATGGAGGTTACATAGTAACCTAGACGTTCGTTATCAGTCAGTCACGTTCAACGTTACGTCTAAACTGAACTTCCAGCGCCCAGAGTAAGCTGTCTAGTCCCCCCACACTTGTTGAGGTGGAATAAAGGACAGGGCTTTGCGTGAAGAATGTTCTCGGTCCTCCGCGGGACCCCAAATGAGTCAAGTCAAGTCACCTTCATTTATATAGCACTTTTAACAATATGGACTGTTTCAAAGCAGCTTTACAGTGGTAATAGGAAATTAAAGTGACAGACACAGTTTTGGCTTTACATCAGCTCTAGAATAAAGTTATTGTCCAGCTAAAGTTAGTTTTGATCGATTCACTTCCGTTGCAAAGATCATTAGTTATTAAAGGGATAGTTCACTTTGAAATTAATTTTTGATATGTTTTAGCTTACCTCAAGGGCATCCAAGATGTAGGTGTCTTTGTTTCCGCAGTAGTTTCAATTTTGATATTTTTAGGTCAAACCGTTCTTGTCTGTCAGTCATATAATGCAGGTCTGTGGTCACTGTCTCAAAACACAAGCACAGAGTCCAAATTAAAACAATTCCCCATCGTCCAAATGAAACAATTCCCCATCATAAGTACACATTGATGGCCTAAGACACGAAACGAGCGGTTTGTGTGAGAAAACGAACAGTATTTATATAGGTTTTAGCTCTTGAAAACAGCACACGTCCAAATGGTCTGACGGCGCGGGCGAGTATAGATGTATACATAGATGTCGCCTTGGCTACGGTTTCGTTCCAATTAACTGCAGTAGCGAAGGCGACATCTAGTGTATACATCTATACCCGCATAGATATATACACTAGATGACGCTTTGCTACGGTTTCGTTCCAATGAACTGCAGTAGCCAAGGCGACATCTATGTATACATCTATACTCGCCCGCGCCGTCAGACCATTTGGACGTGTGCTGTTTTCAAGAGCTAAAACCTATATAAATACTGTTCGTTTTCTCACACAAACCGCTCGTTTCGTGTCTTAGGCCATCAATGTGTACTTATGATGGGGAATTGTTTCATTTGGACGATGGGGAATTGTTTTAATTTGGACTCTGTGCTTGTGTTTTGAGACAGTGACCACAGACCTGCATTATATGACTGACAGACAAGAACGGTTTGATCTAAAAATATCAAAATTGAAACTACTGCGGAAACAAAGACACCTACATCTTGGATGCCCTTGAGGTAAGCTAAAACATATCAAAAATTAATTTCAAAGTGAACTATCCCTTTAACTTAGGGGCCGCTAACACGACACCGTTCTAACAGAAAACCCTTAACGCCCTCAGGCCTGCTCATTCGCACAACAACAGTGCCTGGTGTCTCGAGAACGCAAACCTTGAAATAGGTTTCAAGGTGCAAGCCTTGAAGAAAAAATTATATATATATATATATATATTAGGGCTGTCACGATGTTAGATTTTTCACACCACGGTTATTGTGGCCAAAATAATTCACGATATCGATATATCGCGATATCTATAGAATCTATGGGGGGGTACTCAATCTATGGCAAATTTTTGTGAAGGAAGACAAGCATGTGAAGTTTATCTGGTTTCAAACTGAAGCCAAACACTGTCTGAAGGTTTCCTGAAGAACTGAAAAGCTCTTAAACCTGTTGTTGCACTGGCGCCAATAAAGTCATGCAGATAGCAGATTTGAATAAAAAAATCAAGTGCAAATACAAATACAAAAATAAGATGAGTAAAGAAAACGGGGTTCTTAATTTTAATAATCACCCTTTATTAAATATATGAACACAGAAACCCCCTGTTAACAGTTAATGTCACGTTTCCCATTCCATGATGACTAGTAAAATAATAGCCGCGTCGCGTCTATGACAACTCCAGGTATTGCACACCGGACACGCACTTTCTCAGTTTATGGCCAGCAATATCATTATGTTTAAGGACATTATGGAATTGAGATAATGTCTGTACTATGTTATGATTATACTGTACAATTAAAAACAATAGTTGCTGAGTCTGTGATCTGAACACTTTTTTCTGCGCTCTGTGTCGCGGCAGGATTTTGAACAAGGTCCTGAGCCGTTGCTGGGCGACGCGGACAGACGCCGAATAGAACCGCGCTGTGCTTCTCGTCCGGTGTGTGTACACTCATACAGAATGTGTTCGAATTTTAAAGACGTGGCGCTGCGCTTCTCGTCCGGTGTGCGACCACCTCTAAGGTGCTGTTTTCTTTGAAGCCGAAGAACTCTGTTGTTAATACTGGCGAGCTCAGCTTACTTTTTTCGGGTGTGGACAGAGTGTTTCACTCTAGCTGCGTGGGCGCGGACGAGCGCTGCATCTAGAAAACGCCAATATCGCCAATACCGGTATATTGTATTGCTCTAAATTAACACGATGTCGATATTTCATGCTTTGAATATCACGATTATCGTCAATACCGGTATATTGCGACACCCCTAATATATTTATATATATATATATAAATGGGGTGTAATGATACACATATTCATATTGAACCGTTTGAGGCTTTCGGTTCAGTACCAAGCGGCAACCTCCGTCTCTCTCTTGAAACCAACACGGAAGTTAATTAAACGGCAATTCATCGACTGGCCGCTTGAGGCTGACTGCAAAAGTGAGTCAAATCTGCATCTCCCCCATGTTGAAATGCCCAACTTTACAGCAGAAAAAAAAAACACGTTTACAGCCTGGAGCAAAAAGTGGCTTTGGTCTATACAGCTAATTTTGCCCTTCATGACAACTGTGAGGGGGTGAATTTTTTTATAAATCATCCGTTTAAATTATATTAATCCTTACATTTCTGCATAATTAAGGGTGTGTCCACTTTTGAGTGACAGGTGGATTCCCGCTGCTGTGGTCATTAGTCATCATTAGCCGTTTGTCTGTTAGCCGTCATGTTACCTCAGCTAATTAGCCTTTCGCCGAGCCCCGCCCCCCTTAGTTACTGTTGCTACGTCCGACAAACAAATGGTCAAACACGACCAGCGCGACAGATTGCCATGACGGGAAGAGGTATACCCGTGTGTGTCAGTGACCTTTTTTGGAGCGTATCTCCGCGATATCCTCCAGATCGAGGCAAAAGGGGTTACAGTATGCAGTGGAGGGATATATTCAAAATATAAAAATACGCAATGAAGGAAACACGACTACTATCGAGGCTAATGCTAACCGGTCTCAAGCGAAATCTGAGAAACCCCATGACAATTGCAAAAAAATCTCTAATACCCACGCAATCGACATAAACACACTTGCAAACGGCATTTTGGAAGTTTGTGATCAACCAACATCCGTAGGCATCGTAGACCTCTTCTTCTGTCTTGATTTTCTCCGATTTGTTGCAGACAATCGCAGTTATCTGAGCTGTTAGCTATATTTTGCTAATTTTTATTAGCAAATTTGATTTTAATTTTTTTGTTCCAGTTCAGCCCTGCTAACGTTATGTGCTTTGTTCTTGGGGAAGGGAAAAACTAAAGTTAGGGTTGCCAAATGTCCCGTATTTTGGGCATAATTTATTTGTCATAATTAATAATGCATAATTTATATCTCCCTTGTCCTGTTTTTTTGACTGCAAAGCTGATCTAACCACTGACTGATACAGCAGCAGTGCTGATCACGACACCTGTTATCATCCTATCAATAATAATTATAATAATATATAATATATTATGATATAATATATCATTATTTAGGGACAAATCATTGTTTGATTTACCGCTCCGTGCGGGACTTTCAATGTCAGCATTTTGATTTCGGCAAATCAGTTTAGGCGAATGCAAACAACGTGATTATTGATTCCAACATCCACCCATGCAAGAAAACATGCAACCTACCTGAGGGAATAATACGCTGATTTACTGCTCAATAAAATATTTCTGATTGTTATCAGTGTAGAAAACTTTTTTTTTTTTTTTTTCAGGATTCTTTGATGAATAGAAAGTTTCAGAGTTTTCTGAAATAGAAAGCTTTTCTAAAGTTATAAATGTCTATACTGTCACTTTTGATCAATTGAATGCATCCTTGCCTATTACTTTTCTTAATTTCTTAAAAAATCTTACTGACCCCAAATTACTTTTACCGGTTCTTTGTGGCAAGCTTTATGCCTGCGGTCGTGCGCTTGAGTGCGGCTATATTACGTAAACGCTCATTATCCTGTAGGCTATATAGCCTATTTAAGTAATTCAATTAATATAAAGGGGTGATTTGTCCACTAATGGCTTAAATGAATAACTATAGTCGACTAGAAAATGTTTTTTTGTTGGAGGCAGCCCTTATTCCACATATTTACAAACGCCGTGGGCGGAGAATGTTTGTCGGACCTGCTCACATAGTAACGGTTGCTATGATGTGTGATTGGACAATGGCCGTTTTGGGGGCGGGGCCGGCGAAAGGTCAATTGTCTGACTGTAAAAATAAATAAATTCGGGAGTGACGCGCTGCCAAGATGGCGACGGTCGGCCATGCCCACTTTAGGCTTCAAAAACGGTCTTCAGAAACCTACGGGTGACGTCACGGACACTACGTCCATATTTTTTTACAGTCTATGGTTTGGACCAATGCAGCGCGAGCCGATCTTAATCAAGCGACTGTTTCTACACAGCGCTAAGAGAAGTAAAGAAAAGCATTTGAATTCGCCACTGAAGTAATAACATCGCTGCGAGATCTAGTGAGAAGCATTCACATTTCTCTGTTATTAACGGATCAAACAGCGCTGAAGTGGAAACCGGGAGAAATATTGTGCCATGAATGAACTATCCAGTGTCCACAGATCAGCAACATTCACCATGGATTTACTGTAGTAACACTAACTGTGACCATGGAAGTTTGGCAGGAATAGTAGGCTACAATGCTTTCAAGTAATGTTATGTCGGATTTATTTCGACATTATGAATAAAATTGCTGCCCTCAAATGTATATCTGAAATAAAATAAACCTTTGTTTATATCTACAACAATATTACATTTTATTTTTTTTCAAGGAGCAAGGGGCTGTTTTTGTTTTATATGCTCCTAAGAAGAGTCAAGTATAGCTCCATCATTGCTCAAAGTAAAAAATGATCATACTTTATGATGTTTGTTTTAATAAAAAACAAAAAGGAAATTTCTCTGGCATTTCTTTCTTTTCACTGTAGCGACACCAGTGTATCGTATCGAACCGAACCGTGAATTTTGTGAACCGTTACACCCTTAATAAATATATATATATATATATAAAGGCGGAAGCGCCACAGTCTGCAATGGAAAAGAGGAGTGGGAAGGCCTCCGGGAGGGCGATATCCTCATATCACCCTGTGTATTAACCGATGGCTCTCTGCTGTAATCCCAAAGATCCCAATTAGTCAGTTCAGTTCTGACGTAACGTTGAACGTGACTGACTGAACTATTAACTGTTATAGTCTACATATCGAAACTGTAAATTATGATCTTCATGAAATACATTGCACACAGATATTGAAGACACTTCACAACATTACATTTGAACAATTCTTTTAAAAGAATGTTAAAACAGATGTAATAAGATAAAGATACTTTAGTAAAGTGTTTACCTAAACCCATGATCAGTGTGTCCACCAAGCTTAGGTGGAGGATCCATTGACTGGTCACTCTTCATGGACACACAGCTGGGTTCTGGAGGGTCCAGTCTGTGGATTGAAGTTGAACACAACAATGTTATTCACACACTCTTATTAGCATGGCAATGTTTGATCATTTATGTTCTGAGACTTTCATTTGAAAGTTTTTTTATATCTGGTGTGTGTGAATTCCTGTTTCCTGTGTTTACTTCCTGTTTCCTTGGTTTCCATGTGTTCCATTGTGTTCTCAGTTGCTTCCATAGTTACTGATTTGTTTCTTCACCTATGTCTTCTTTAGTTGAACGTCACCCTGTATATTTATACTCCTCAATTTAATCAGTCCATTGTTGTTTAACATCCCTGTCTCAACTCACCCTTCATTTTACCTGCACGGCACCACTAAACTCAGGGCTGGACTGGGACAAAAAAAAATCAGCTCTGGCGGCCCACCACTACAATCCAGAATCAGTCCAGTCAGACAACACACGTATATTTGGTGCCTTCATTTGATTAAAAAAAAAAAAAAGGAAAGGAAAGGAAAGGAAAGGAAAGGAAAGGAAAGGAAAAAAGTTTTAAACCCCACAAATGGGCAGACATAATTTTATAAATTGTCTAATAAAATGTTATTGCATTATTTTTTGTTGATGTCTGCACTATCACTCCTGTCTCCCTGCTCCCAGTACCACATACATGTTAATATTTGTCTGCTAAATTACTAATGTAACTTTACACTAAATAATATTAATCTCCCTTAGCATACAGTATTTTGAGTGACGATAGTAATAGGGGCGCTATACCGCTTACATTTGCTAGCATTTCAATACTAAGTTAACAAAGAAAAAAGTACAGTATTTACAGATGAAACTGACCTGCACTTGAAGCCCAGAACAGGTCATTCATTTTGCAACATTTTAATGCTTGTTCTCTGAGTGCTTTCTTTTTCGTTGTCCTTTCCCTCTCTGCTCCACCTGGCCGTTTACTGTCCATCATCGGGTGATGCTCGCATTTTCTGATAAAACCGTTTGGCTGAGGCTTAAAGGGGTCATGACATGGTTTTTTCTTTTCTTTTATTGTGTTCCCTTAGGTGCAATTATAGTATTACTATAGTTTTTTGGACAAAAAAACGTTTAAAATTGAGTGATTTATGACCTTTTCCCACCCTGTTTCTCATGCTCTGATTCAAACAGTCTGTTTTGAGGGTGTTTCCCCTTTAAGAGTTCAGTGTTAACACCCACTGTTATGATTGGATAACGTCAGTGCCTATGCATCAATTGTTAACGCCCCCTTGTCAAAACGTGCGGATTTTGCGGAGCTGTGTTTACCGTTACCATAGTAACGGGTGATGCGTGCGAGGCGATGGAGATTGCAATGATGTTTGAGTCGGAATCAGAGGAAATGAACCATCAACACAACTAGAATGTATCTGCCCGTCCACATAGAAAGTGTGAAACTATTTTGTCAGTTTAACAGCATACATCTTTAAATAGCCTAAGGGGCATGAACATGACGGTCATAAAACAATAAGTAGGCTAAAAAACACGGTGATTATTCATAATTAATTAAGCTGCAATTAACGTTTTAAAAAAGTTTAAAGTTTTAAATAGCCTACATTACTTACAGTTTGCGTCGTCGTTGTGTAGCCCAGAATAGTCCACACGGCCTTATCTTGTACAAAAGTTTTCTGGCAAAGCCAGCATTAAACTGCGATTGTTCTCAACTGTCACTCATCCTTGAAACGTGGAGAACACACCCTTAAATTAACACTGCTGTGACTGGGACGTCCGCGAAAAATAAACTGCATCCATCTTCCCCTGACATCTGGATCTTTCAGCAGCGTATATTATTAAGTTGGCTTGAGAGAGCCAACATATTGAAATCCTATTTAAACTTATTATTATTATTAAGTTGGCTTGAGAGAGCCAACATATTGAAATCCTATTTAAACTTATTATTATTATTATTATTATTATTCTGAGACTAAAATTTCTATATGAAACTCGTCCTAGAGCTTTAACTCTACGTACTCCAAACTCGGCTCAGACACTCAAACTTTTCTGACTAAGTGTGCTATCTATTTTCAGACTGATCGGACTTACGGTTTTCCTAAAAATGACGATCAAAACTCGGAAAAACTCCCATTGACTTAACATTGGGCATTCTAAAAAAATTCAAACTCACCAACCGACAAAAATTTAAATCTAAATCCCTTGAAAACTAATTCAAACTGCCATTCTATATATATTAGCCAATGAAACTCATTTAAACTAATAAACTCTAATCTCATACACTTATAAACTAATTAACTTAAATTTAATAACTAATTAACTAATAAACTCATGAATTCATAGACTTATGAACTCTTAAACTCATAAATTAATAAATTCTGAACTCTAAACTCATTTAAACTTATAAACTCTAAACTCAAAAACTCGTACACATATAAACTCTAAACTCATAAACTCTGAGTGTGTGTGTGTGTGTCTGAGTGAGGTAGTCTGAGTGTGTGTGTGTGTGTGTGTGTGTGTGTGTGTTTGTGTGTATCTATCTAACTTATTTATATATCTATCATAAACTTCAAACTACTTTAAACTACTTAAAACTTCAAACCACTTTAAACTTCTTAAGTTTAATGCTTCCAGCTCCCAAGCAACTCCATAGCAACCAAACTTGAGTACCCTAGCAACCGTTTTGCAAGACCTATATCTCTGTATCAGAACATCGTATAGAGATGAGGTTTGGCTCTTTTGACTCATGCTTGCAAACAGCACTTCCAACATGCTACACATGCTAGCAGTGAATAGCTACATGCTAATAGCAATTAGTTAAGTGTTAAATCATGCCAAGATCATGCTAAGAACTCTATAAAAACTCCATAGTAACCATCTGTGACAACTACCAACCAGCTAGTAACACCATATCAACCGCCCTGAATACCATAGCAACCACCCAGAACACCCTAGCAACCGCATAGCAACCACCCAGAACACCCTAGCAACCACCCAAAATACCCTAGCAACCACACAAAAGACCCTAGCAACCACCTAAAACACCCTAGCAACCGCCTAGCAACCACCCAAAAGACCCTAGCAACCACCCAAAACAGTCTAGCAACCACCCAGAACACCCTAGCCACCACCTAGCAACCACCCAGAATACCTTAGCAACCGCCTAGCAACACCATAGCAACCACCCATAACACCCTAGCAACTGCCTAGCAACCACCCAGAACACCCTAGCAACCACCCAAAATACCTTAGCAACCGCCTAGCAACACCATAGCAACCACCTATAACACCCTAGCAACTGCCTAGCAACCACCCAGAACACCCTAGCAACCACCCAAAAGACCCTAGCAACCGCCTAGCAACCACCCAAAAGACCCTAGCAACCACCTAAAATAACCTAGCAACCACCCAAAAGACCCTAGCAACCGCCTAGCAACCACCCAAAATATCCTAGCAACCACCTAGCAACCACCAATAATACCCTAGCAACCACCCAGAACACCCTAGCAACCACCCAAAATACCCATAGCAACCGCCTAGCAACCACCCAGAACACCCTAGCAACCACCCAAAATACCCTAGCAACTGCCTAGCAACACCATAGCAACCACCTATAACACCCTAGCAACTGCCTAGCAACCACCCAGAACACCCTAGCAACCACCCAAAAGACCCTAGCAACCGCCTAGCAACCACCCAAAAGACCCTAGCAACCACCCAAAATATCCTAGCAACCACCCAAAAGACCCTAGCAACCGCCTAGCAACCACCCAAAACACCCTATCAACCACCCAAAAACCCTAGCAACCGCCTAGCAACCACCCAAAAGACCCTAGCAACCGCCTAGCAACCACCCAAAACACCCTAGCAACCACCCAGAATACCCTAGCAACCGCCTAGCAACCACCCAAAATACCCTAGCAACCGCCTAGCAACACCATAGCGACCACCCATAACATCCTAGCAACCGCCTAGCAAAAAACGTTCTGGTCCAAACTTTCTCAAGCCAACTTAAAGTTTGTCTCGACGAACTTTCGCATCTAGTTATTATTATTATTCTGAGACTAAAATTTCTATATGAAACTCGTCCTAGAGCTTTAACTCTACGTACTCCAAACTCGGCTCAGACACTCAAACTTTTCTGACTAAGTGTGCTATCTATTTTCAGACTGATCGGACTTACGGTTTTCCTAAAAATGACGATCAAAACTCGGAAAAACTCCCATTGACTTAACATTGGGCATTCTAAAAAAATTCAAACTCACCAACCGACAAAAATTTAAATCTAAATCCCTTGAAAACTAATTCAAACTGCCATTCTATATATATTAGCCAATGAAACTCATTTAAACTAATAAACTCTAATCTCATACACTTATAAACTAATTAACTTAAATTTAATAACTAATTAACTAATAAACTCATGAATTCATAGACTTATGAACTCTTAAACTCATAAATTAATAAATTCTGAACTCTAAACTCATTTAAACTTATAAACTCTAAACTCAAAAACTCGTACACATATAAACTCTAAACTCATAAACTCTGAGTGTGTGTGTGTGTGTCTGAGTGAGGTAGTCTGAGTGTGTGTGTGTGTGTGTGTGTGTGTGTGTGTTTGTGTGTATCTATCTAACTTATTTATATATCTATCATAAACTTCAAACTACTTTAAACTACTTAAAACTTCAAACCACTTTAAACTTCTTAAGTTTAATGCTTCCAGCTCCCAAGCAACTCCATAGCAACCAAACTTGAGTACCCTAGCAACCGTTTTGCAAGACCTATATCTCTGTATCAGAACATCGTATAGAGATGAGGTTTGGCTCTTTTGACTCATGCTTGCAAACAGCACTTCCAACATGCTACACATGCTAGCAGTGAATAGCTACATGCTAATAGCAATTAGTTAAGTGTTAAATCATGCCAAGATCATGCTAAGAACTCTATAAAAACTCCATAGTAACCATCTGTGACAACTACCAACCAGCTAGTAACACCATATCAACCGCCCTGAATACCATAGCAACCACCCAGAACACCCTAGCAACCGCATAGCAACCACCCAGAACACCCTAGCAACCACCCAAAATACCCTAGCAACCACACAAAAGACCCTAGCAACCACCTAAAACACCCTAGCAACCGCCTAGCAACCACCCAAAAGACCCTAGCAACCACCCAAAACAGTCTAGCAACCACCCAGAACACCCTAGCCACCACCTAGCAACCACCCAGAATACCTTAGCAACCGCCTAGCAACACCATAGCAACCACCCATAACACCCTAGCAACTGCCTAGCAACCACCCAGAACACCCTAGCAACCACCCAAAATACCTTAGCAACCGCCTAGCAACACCATAGCAACCACCTATAACACCCTAGCAACTGCCTAGCAACCACCCAGAACACCCTAGCAACCACCCAAAAGACCCTAGCAACCGCCTAGCAACCACCCAAAAGACCCTAGCAACCACCTAAAATAACCTAGCAACCACCCAAAAGACCCTAGCAACCGCCTAGCAACCACCCAAAATATCCTAGCAACCACCTAGCAACCACCAATAATACCCTAGCAACCACCCAGAACACCCTAGCAACCACCCAAAATACCCATAGCAACCGCCTAGCAACCACCCAGAACACCCTAGCAACCACCCAAAATACCCTAGCAACTGCCTAGCAACACCATAGCAACCACCTATAACACCCTAGCAACTGCCTAGCAACCACCCAGAACACCCTAGCAACCACCCAAAAGACCCTAGCAACCGCCTAGCAACCACCCAAAAGACCCTAGCAACCACCCAAAATATCCTAGCAACCACCCAAAAGACCCTAGCAACCGCCTAGCAACCACCCAAAACACCCTATCAACCACCCAAAAACCCTAGCAACCGCCTAGCAACCACCCAAAAGACCCTAGCAACCGCCTAGCAACCACCCAAAACACCCTAGCAACCACCCAGAATACCCTAGCAACCGCCTAGCAACCACCCAAAATACCCTAGCAACCGCCTAGCAACACCATAGCGACCACCCATAACATCCTAGCAACCGCCTAGCAAAAAACGTTCTGGTCCAAACTTTCTCAAGCCAACTTAAAGTTTGTCTCGACGAACTTTCGCATCTAGTTCAAACATGTTGTTTGTCCACAGCCAGGAACAGCACATCTGCGTGACATCGCAATCTTCTTGTAAACAGACCCACTTGCTGCACGTCGACTGAACACATGTGAAGCGCGTGACAGATGCGATGATGAAATGAGGTGTAGTTATCTTGCGCTTGAAGCGTAGTTGTCTACGCTAGAGGCGGTCATATGCAAACGACTGCTACGTCACTTCGTACCGTGACGTCACTTCATACCATGGATCCAGAACGAGCTGTATTTAGAGCTTGATTAAATAAATGATTTGTTTATAATGGGGAGGACGTCTTAAGCTATGAAACTTGCAGGACGTTTTAATGGTACAAATACCCCTTTTCCACCAAGGCAGAGCTGGTGCTGGTTCGGAGCCAGAGCCTAGTTTCAAATCGGTTCTTTGTTTTTCCACCGCCAAAGCACCAGCTCCGAACCAGTAAAACTGGTTCTTAAGTAGCACCAAATCATTGCAGGGTCTAGAACGGAGCCAAGAAAGAACCGCTTGCGTCAGGGGCTGGGGGCGGGGTTACCGTGACCAACAAGACGAATAGAAACTTGTGACCGCCATTTTTAAATAGCAGCTAGTCGAGCTAATAGCAGCTCGATTATAATATCCGTCTATGTAAGTTACGGCGAGCTGCACAAACGCGTTGGATTCCGATGTATTTTTGCAAACCCATGATCGTCCATAGTATTGCAACGTCCGTTATTGTTGATGGCTTGTTCGAGATGCATCGGAGCGGCGAGGACCGATCGGAGTTGCGGGAGTGTTTGGAGAGCATACGACTCCTTGTGCTTTTAGATCACTATCGCAGTGCTTTTATGTCATGCGGCGATCGATCTGCGAGAAGCCGATGCATCTCGAACAAGCCTGGCGTGTTTGTGTTTGGCGCTACCGCACTAGCGGTTGCTGGGCAACATGAGACGAATACAGTGACGTAAGATCTGGCTCTGTTGTGGCTCTCTAGCCGGTGGAAAGGCAAACCGGTTCTTAGTAAGCTCGTCAGTCGAACCAACTCTGAACCAGCTCTGGCTCTGGCTCTGAACCAGCACCCGGTTCTTGTTGGTGGAAAAGGGGTAAAAGACCTCTTATATGCCAAAAGATCAAGGCAAATTTGGTTTCTCATGTCATGACCCCTTTAAAGTCGAATCGTAGCCTTGCCAGTCAAGACTAACAGATTCATGATTTTATTTTATTATAATAATTTTCTTGAATGATGAATTCGAAAATGATCACTGGTAAAGGTAATAGTAAAAAAAAAAAAAAAAAACACTGGCTGGCAGCAGGCCAAATTAGTCGCCAGGCCACTGGGAATTTCCCGGTGCTCCCGATGGCCAGTCCGGGCCTGCCTAATATATATACATATATATATATGAGATGCTGGGTCCCCCATGAGAAGGACCAGCAAACTCAACCGGAAGCTCCACAGTCTGCAATGGAAAAGAGGAATGGGAGGGCTGCCGGGAGGGCGATATCCTCATATCACCCTGTGTATTAACCGATGGCTCTCTGCTGTAATCCCAATGATCCAAATTAGTCAGTTCAGTTCTGACGTAACGTTGAACATGACTGACTGAACTATTAACTGTTATAGTCTACATATCGAAGCTGTTAATTATGATCTTCATTCTAAAATACATTGCACACAGGCATTGAGGACACTTAACAACATTACATTTGAACAATTCTTTTAAAAGAATGTTAAAACAGATGTAATAAGATAAAGATACTTTAGTAAAGTGTTTACCTAAACCCATGATCAGTGTGTCCACCAAGCTTAGGTGGAGGATCCATTGACTGGTCACTCTTCATGGACACACAGCTGGGTTCTGGAGGGTCCAGTCTGTGGATTGAAGTTGAACACAACAATGTTATTCACACACTCTTATTAGCATGGCAATGTTTGATCATTTATGTTCTGAGACTTTCATTTGAAAGTTTTTTTATATCTGGTGTGTGTGAATTCCTGTTTCCTGTGTTTACTTCCTGTTTCCTTGGTTTCCATGTGTTCCATTGTGTTCTCAGTTGCTTCCATAGTTACTGATTTGTTTCTTCACCTATGTCTTCTTTAGTTGAACGTCACCCTGTATATTTATACTCCTCAATTTAATCAGTCCATTGTTGTTTAACATCCCTGTCTCAACTCACCCTTCATTTTACCTGCACGGCACCACTAAACTCAGGGCTGGACTGGGACAAAAAAAAAATCAGCTCTGGCGGCCCACCACTACAATCCAGAATCAGTCCAGTCAGACAACACACGTATATTTGGTGCCTTCATTTGATAAAAAAAAAAAAAAGGAAAGGAAAGGAAAGGAAAGGAAAAAAGTTTTAAACCCCACAAATGGGCAGACATAATTTTATAAATTGTCTAATAAAATGTTATTGCATTATTTTTTGTTGATGTCTGCACTATCACTCCTGTCTCCCTGCTCCCAGTACCACATACATGTTAATATTTGTCTGCTAAATTACTAATGTAACTTTACACTAAATAATATTAATCTCCTTTAGCATACAGTATTTTGAGTGACGATAGTAATAGGGGCGCTATACCGCTTACATTTGCTAGCATTTCAATACTAAGTTAACAAAGAAAAAAGTACAGTATTAACAGATGAAACTGACCTGCACTTGAAGCCCAGAACAGGTCATTCATTTTGCAACATTTTAATGCTTGTTCTCTGAGTGCTTTCTTTTTCGTTGTCCTTTCCCTCTCTGCTCCACCTGGCCGTTTACTGTCCATCATCGGGTGATGCTCGCATTTTCTGATAAAACCGTTTGGCTGAGGCTTAAAGTCGAATCGTAGCCTTGCCAGTCAAGACTAAAAGATTCATGATTTTATTTTATTATAATAATTTTATTGAATGATGAATTAAAAAATGATCACTGGTAAAGATAATAGTAAAAAAAAAAAAAAAAAAAAAAACACTGGCTGGCAGCGGGCCAAATTAGTCGCCAGGACACCAGGAATTCTCCCGGTGCTCCCGATGGCCAGTCCGGCCCTGCCTAATATATACATATATATATGAGATGCTGGGTCCCCCATGAGAAGGACCAGCAAACTCAACCGGAAGCTCCACAGTCTGCAATGGAAAAGAGGAGTGGGAGGGCCGCCAGGAGGGCGATATCCTCATATCACCCTGTGTATTAACCGATGGCTCTCTGCTGTAATCCCAATGATCCAAATTAGTCAGTTCAGTTCTGACGTAACGTTGAACGTGACTGACTGAACTATTAACTGTTATAGTCTACATATCGAAGCTGTTAATTATGATCTTCATTCTAAAATACATTGCACACAGATATTGAAGACACTTCACAACATTACATTTGAACAATTCCTTTAAAAGAATGTTAAAACAGATGTAATAAGATAAAGATTCTTTAGTTCAGTGTTTACCTAAACCCATGATCAGTGTGTCCACCAAGCTTAGGTGGAGGATCCATTGACTGGTCACTCTTCATGGACACACAGCTGGGTTCTGGAGGGTCCAGTCTGTGGATTGAAGTTGAACACAACAATGTTATTCACACACTCTTATTAGCATGGCTATGTTTGATCACTCAATTTTATCAGTCCATTGTTGTTTATTGTCTTTGTGTAAATGCAAAGCTGTTTAAGTTGCATTTGTGTGCTCCCTTGTCTGTCAGATTATCTCGTTTATTTGAATAAATACTGCTGCAAACATCCCTGTCTCAACTCACCCTTCATTTTACCTGCACGGCACCACTAAACTCAGGGCTGGACTGGGACAAAAAAAAATCAGCCCTGGCGGCCCACCACTACAATCCAGAATCGGTCCAGTCGGACACCACCCATTTATTTGCTGCTTAAACAAGTGGATCCTGCAACTGCAGCTTATTGAGAGTCTGCAAATTAGTGCCTTATGAAAAATTAAGCTTTAAACAGTTTAATATTTCTATCATTATGTTGGAAAACACTCTTATGAGAATAATTTCAGTTAAGCTTGTGTATATTTTTAGTTAAAGCTGTTAAGTTATTAAGCAATAGCATCATGTAGGTTTTTTTTTTGTGTTTTATATAAAGAACACTAGGAGGTGTGTGTGCTTTGTGATTGGGTTTACACTGTTAATACAGAAGACAAGGCAACGGGCCACAGTCCTTGCTTGTCAAAAACAACAACAACAACAACATTGTATTGGCCCCAAAACCCAGGTGACAGAATTAATTACAATGTGATATATAGTGTTGAATACATGATAACAAGAGCTTATCTTCTGAAATGCATTGAATACAGGCACTGAAAAATTCTTTAATTTCAGCACAAAAGATATAATAAGACAAACGGTTTAAAGTGTTTACCTAAACCCAGGATCAGTGTGTCCACTAAACTTAAGTGGAGGATCCATTGACCGGTCACTCTTCATGGACACACAGCTGGGTTCAGATGACTTTGGTCTTTGCATCTGGACTGAACTGAAACAAAACATCAAGGGAAATTATAATAAGACACTGTGATAATGATTGATTGTTGATTAACTGAATAATTATGCTACATTAAATACTTACCAACAGGAAAGTGTGCCATTTGTGCCTGAAAACCACACTTTACCCACTTTTAATTATTAAGCTAAAAGCACAAATTTTAAATATGAGGATACATAAGGTTGTAGTAATATCACTCAGCTTCATTGCAATAAATACACTAAGCCCTGAACGTTTACCACCCCCAGTGGTCAACATCAGCTAGATAGGTTGAGATAATATACCAACAAAGTCAGACAGTGACAGGCCGAGCCTCAAGTATAACAGCCACATTAGCTCTGTTTGTCTAAGACAAATGGTAACAGCCACATAACACCTCAAGGCTTGCTCAAGATAAGATGTGATCCCGAGACTGATCTAATTGGTACAAACACTAAAGATCAATCAAATTAACTCACTGATACACAAACTGAAGAAGCAGCACTTCAGGCAGACAAGATGGATTTGGTCGAAGCAAAACGGCAGAATCATCAAACGCACGGTGGCCAAGAAAATGGGGGTTTTGAGCTGGCCTTAATCGCCTCACATCCTTAAAAAATATATACATTGAAGAAAATACTTTTTTTCTTTTGACAACACTATTTTTACATCAAAATACTTTAAAAATAAAAATGGGGTTTTTCTATTTTAATTGGTTCAGTCTCTTCAGGCCCTCACATGCTATTTAAATGTGTTTCTGATTACTATTTATTGAGTGGTAAATTGATTTGCTAGGAAAAAGTGTGGTTCTTATAACAAACGTATCATGTTAGAAATGAGGATAAAAAAAGTTATTTTTTTTATTTTTTTACCAACTTTACAAGTTTTTACCAAAGTTTTTACCAACTTTTAATTTTTAACCTAAAAGGCCAAATCCTAAATATGAGGATACATATCACACTCACACATATCACACTGGTGGTATCACACTCCTTCAATGAGCCTCAGTAAAACCACATAGTTATATTAATAATACTGGTGCTTTCAATACCTGTCAACTCTTTTCATGGCAACATTTTGAGCATAAATGGCAAAAAATAAATGGCCTAAACTCGTGAATATCATCACACTGCACCACATTACTTACTGTCAGTATTCCTGTGATGTGTGCCAGAAGAAAAACTTGAGAGACAGTTTTATATTGTGCTGATATCCCATTAAGCACAATTATGTCCAAAATCTTTTCAGCGTACGCTTTTGTGACAAAGACATTAAAAAGACGTCTTTTGAACATAATTTTGCTTAGTGGGATATCTATAAGAGAAAACCAACTCTTTGAAACTCCTGATAAAATATGATGTCAGGAGCTAAATATTCGAACACAAGAGTCGAACTATTGATTTTAAAAGGAAGAATATGTCTCAATATCGTTAAATCTGTCTTTTCTAGAACGATGTGTTGGCGTTCTGAATGCAAATTCATTAGTCTACTTTAAACCATAAAATGTCTTTAGATTTATATAAAATTAATGGAAAATCAGGTAATTAGCTAAACAAAATGGCCCTGGAGTGCAGGCTACATCGCTAGGTAGAAAAACACAAAAATAAAATGTAAGCAATACTTAAACTGTATCTGTAAGACTCACCTGTGCGAAAATCTATCTGTCACAGGTCATGCTGATCATATTGATGTTACATTAAGAAAATCTAAATGATTTTTGATGTTTTCATTAAATGGCGTGTGTCGATGGATTTTACTTTCACTTTGATGGACACCAACTGACTCAGATGAGCAGGAAAGGGGCGTAAAGTTCATTTTTCCGGTTTCTTACGGAGGAACATAAACACTAAACAGCATGAATCTTTTCCTCTATATCAAATATAGCTGACGAAGAGATTCCCCTGAATGGTCCAATTGTTCTATTCTCGCACATTTGTGCGTCAAGTATAGGCTACTCTTAAAGGAAGATTGAAATGTCATTAAAAACAAAAGACGATGAATATGGAAACAACAAACTGCGTTTGTACTGCTGGAGTTTGAAAGAGTTGCTGTCCTCTACAGGTCAGATCAAGAATCACAAGCAGGAACATGCGTTCATCAAACACCCATAATATAGCCTAGTGCAAATACAACATCCACAAATTTTTTGAGTATCCCAAACAACAAAATAAAAGTTTGACCCTCAACACCAGTATGAAAGGGATGCATATTTGAATAGATCTTCCACACAAAAATGTTTTTAATTCATATAAAGTCACTTAATAGAAATATTACAGACACGCGCACACGGCTGGTTCGCTATCTTTGTGAACACTCTCAGGTGTAATGATTTTTATACTGTACAAACTGTATATTATATTCCCTTACACTAGCCCTACCATTCAGTTTTGATGATAATGTCTCTTTGGCCCCAAATTCAACACAATTTAATATCTCAGTAAAATAAAACACACAAATGTGCATTATGGGTCATTACTGCTGACACTTTTACTTCAAATGTCATTATTATATTAAATGCATCCTTACTTACAGCAGTGTCTTGAGTTTATAATGTTTTTATAACTTAAAAAATACAGCCTAGTATCATGGGATGGACAATAATCTTGATGTTAGTAATATCACAATGCAATGCTAGAAGTTTGGTGGAATTTAAGGGTTATCTAAATCAGATGGAGGAAAAACCAGATGTGATGTGTACAAGCGTCTTGGCTGAAACCTAAATTTGATTTTGTAATAAAAGGATATTGATAAGAATGTAAATGTGAAATGCAACGTAGGTCGCTTTGGATAAGCGTCTGTCAAACGCATAAATGTAAATGTATCTGTGAAAAGAGATCGGGAAGAGGGAAATGGATGGTGGGCGTGTTATGAAGAGATGAAGATAGAAGGGCAAAGTATAGAGAGAGATGGTGATCTGGTGTGGATTTCAATGCCCATAGTAATATGTGGGGAGGAAGTGTGATTGATAGAAACAGGCAGTTTACTGAAAAATTAATGGATGAGATGAATTTGATCTGTCTGAATGATAGAGGTACACGAATAGATGCGAACAAGTCAAGAAGCGGTGTTAGTTCGAACTAGGTTAGGGGGAATAATTAACTGGAAGGTATTACGGAAATGTACAGTGATCACTTTCCTATTTTGATAGAAATGTGTATAAATAAGAGTGTAGAGAGAGATGAAAGAGAAAGAAATATGAGAAAGCTAACTGGACTAAGTACGTGAAAATGGTGGAGGATAGTTTAGACATGATGTAAGAAATGGTGATGACAGAGAAGCTACAGTATAAGTGAGAAAATTATAGGGGTCATGAAAAATGCAGCAGTTAGTAATATTCCTAAAAGCAAAGGAAGAAGAAAGATTAAAATGGTACCATGGTGGAATAAGGAGTGTGATGAAGCTATTAGAAGGAAAAGGAGAGCGAAGGTAAGAAGGCATAACTATGAAGATCTAATGGAATATAAGAGAGAACAAGCAAAAGTAAAAGTTGTGGTGAGAGGGCAAAAGGCAACATTGGAGAGATTTCTGTGACAGACAGAATAGGGAAAAGTACATCAAAAGAAGAGGTATGGAATATGATCAGAAGGATGAATGGAATAAGGAAGGAGATATAATATCCCATGTTAAATGAAGGGGAAGTTATAGCAGTAGAAAACAGCGATAAAGCAGAAATGTTTTGTAATACATTTATAAAAGTAAACAGTATGGAAAATCTGAATGAAGAATTTAAGAGAAAAAGGGAGGAACTATTAAAGAACATCCTCATCTATTGGAAAAAAGAGAAGAAAGAGATGATACAATGGATGTCCCATTTGGAATGATGGAGCTAAAACGAGCTCTGAGGAGAATGAGAGAAATTACTCCTGGTCAAGATGAAATCAGCTATTATATGATTAAGCAGTTAAGCGAGGAATCGTTGAAAGTAATGTTAGAGTTCTATAATAAAGTTTGAGAAAGGCAGGTAATCAAAGAACAAAACAGAAGGCAGGGAAACAATCTCAAACCCAAAAATTCTTAGGAATGACAACGCTTTGGCTAACATGAGGACTGAACAAGAACAAAAGGCAGTGAGGCCTTAAATAGGGTTTATCATTAGGTATGATTCAACACAGGTGAGAGCATTACAACCATTTAACCAAGGATAAATAATCTGGGTAGAAATACCGCCATCTAGTGGAAAATCAAGGAACTTCAGACAAAACTTTACAGTGGGGCATATCCAACAACACCTATTGCAGCAATGATAGTAGAGATAAATGAAATGCTGCTTGATATTAGAAGGCAACAGTTAATGACAGTATATTATTAAGAGTCAGGATGAGGTACATCCAACAAAGAATATACAAGGAATATTTTGGGAACAAGGAAAGAATAATATAGATGTGTATAAAGCAAATATAGATGTGTATAAGAGTGATGTACCCACATTACCCTTTATGGATTCTTCCTCAGCCAATAGTAGATTTAACTTTATGAAGATAAGACAAAAAGAAGGAAGTAGTGAGGTGTAAGAAATGAGAACAAAGGAATATTTAGGGCTTAAAGGACAAGTTCGGTATTTTACACTTAAAGCCCTGTTTACAGATCGTTTCTGATGAAATAGAACGGTTAAGATTAAATTTTGGACAAATGCTGCTGTCCCGAGAATTTTAGGTTTCTTTCGCTTCCCCCCCCAAATGTTTCTGAGCCAAGCTACCTGATGATGGCAGTAATGCACTATTTAATGCGGTTGCCAATAAAAGACAGAATAAGAAGAATAAAAATGTCTTTGTATCAGAAGAAATCCTTTGGATTATAGAAAATGCTAAAAATATTATGTTGTACAAATACATTGCTGCTATAATCAATAAAGTAAACCTGTGTGGAAGCAAATTATTGTAATTGTGGTGGGGTGCATAATGTGGCATATGGAGGATGTAAAGTTAGAAAGGAAAGAGATAGAAATAAGTTGTCATAACCAGAAGCAGTTAAAAAAGTGGACTCAAGGAAAAAGAAAGTGAATGAGAAGGAGGAGGAATGGAGAGATCAGGGTTTACGTCAAGGCACTGGATCGGAGTGTTAGGAAAGATACTTTTCACTAAAAGGTGCTGATGACCATAGCTGTAAGATTAAAATTATTGCCATACAGTATATTTATGTCTATTACTGCAACTTCTTTAAGTTCAGGACGAGCCGTGAAATGAAATATTTTACTCATGTTTTCTTTTTTTAACAAAAATGTTTATGGCCTTTAGGAAAAATAAGGTATATTGATGTAATCAGTTTTCCTGAGAAGTGGAGGATCCATAAATCTGTGAAAACCACCTCAGTGCTCCCACGATGACTTCTCTGACGAAAGCAATAGTCCGGTGGCGTAGTGAAAATACTGTTAAGGTGATAAAAGCACCAAATTTTGCATGGTGTTTCCTTAGGGTCTATAGTGTAATTTTGGCCTAGGAGCCCTCGGAAAAACACCTTTGTAACGTGTCATATTAGAAGTATATCATTATCAATTAAATATGATTAAAATTTTCACAGCATTTTTAAGTTCATGCCCAAGATAAAGTGTTCAAATGAATCCCAAAGTTAACATTTTATATGTTTATTTATGTTTATGAACTTTTACATAACTAAAGTTTCAATACATGTCAAAGTGTTAGCAATATGATCTTTATTGGTCCTGTAATTGATAATTATGAGTGGTTACAGTTGCATTTGCAAAGAGGTGAGCAGTCTAGACTTGCTCTGCCACATTTGCAGGATGAACAATCCCCCTTACAGCAACATTTGACAAGTTCTCTGCAGGCTGTGGGGACTTTTGGAAGAGTCATCCAAACTGGTCCCAATACATGAAAGTTGGACTCGTCTTCAGCATGTCATTTCTCCAAGTGATAAAGGTATCTTCATCTTTGGGGCCAGCAATAAGCCTAAAAGCTTCTGCTGTAGATTGTGAAGTGACAGTAGAGATTGTGAACTTTGCCAGAGCGAAAAGAGGCTGGTCAAATGTAGTGACTGGGATTTGCCCAGGATTAAGAAATGAAATAGCTTGTCTACGAACATTCATGCCATGTTTAATCATGGCTGTAGTGGCAGATTTCTCATAAAACCGAGGAAGGAGTGCACATTTTGCTGGGGGGTCTTCCACCAATGGTTGAAGCATGATATGCAGACCATGCAACTGCATCATCACTGGCCAGTTCTGTCTTCTCTACAAGTGGCAGTGCATGATTGACCCAGTTGTTTTCCTCTTCTCTTGCATAATCCAGTAAGCCCATAGCCGTAATTACATTACACTCTGGCACTGAAACAGAAGTATTTTTCAGAGCTACCGCGGGGACAGTGGCAAAAGTGTCAGGAAGAGCTTTATTTTTATTTTCAAAAGGTGGTATCATAATGGGTGGTCTCTGTACACCACAGTCATCCTTAGTTGGAAACTGAAACATGCTGATTCCAGTACCAGAAAGGAGCCTAGAGAAGTGGTTGAACTTGGGTCATAGTCAAGGTTTATCAAGGGCACCAACTGTGAAGAGCCCTTTCCGGAGACAAGCTGGAACCACAACACCATCAACTTCAAAATGTTCACATGTGGCTTTAGCAAGCCAGTCTTCAATTTGAATAACTCTGTCATATGAAATGCTAATACCCATTTGGTTTCATTGCTGGACCAGTTGCTTGCTTCTGGTTTGTACATGTACATTAAGGCCTATGTAAATAGGGAGCGGTGGTTCACGATCAAGGCTGTGTCTGGTCAGCAGTGGGTGTTGCCCTTTTCTTTGTGTTATAAAGAATGCCTTGTCCCATTGTGAGGCAAGCCTGAGCCTCACATTTCTCTATCTTTAAAGTTGGAGCCATTCATTATCATCGAGATAAGAGACTTTAGGCTTGAATGAAGTGAGGTTTCTTGATATCTTTCTGGGAAGGAGCCAGTGAATTTGAAGCCTGTATGGTTGAATATGTCATTTCTAATAATCTTCGCATCTTCATCAAAATCTCTCTTCCTCAGAGCTTCCCTTATTCCTGTCAATATCAAATGTTGATACTTCACGGAGTGCACCTTGACCTATGCCACCCTCACAGAAGAAGCACTTTCGAACATCCAGTCGTTGGCGTTTCATTGGCTTTCCCCCTCCAGATTCAACAGCATCTTTGCTGCCTTTTTTAATAATTCCGCCTATATTATACAGGGTTTTTTTTAGTTTTTTTGAGGTATAAGGTGTCTTGGCACTCTATTTTACACTTATAATTTGGAAGATCTACTGGCCTGAGCAAAAATTAACAAAAGGAAGCTTATTCAGTGGTCTTAAAAGGCCATTACCCTGAAAGTTTTACTTAAGAGGAAAAACAAAAACAAAAAACGTTTTTCATGAATATTGTTTTTTAAAGGGATAGTTCACTTTGAAATTAATTTTTGATATGTTTTAGCTTACCTCAAGGGCATCCAAGATGTAGGTGTCTTTGTTTCCGCAGTAGTTTCAATTTTGATATTTTTAGGTCAAACCGTTCTTGTCTGTCAGTCATATAATGCAGGTCGATGGTCACTGTCTCAAAACACAAGCACAGAGTCCAAATTAAAACAATTCCCCATCGTCCAAATTAAACAATTCCCCATCGTAAGTACACATTGATGGCCTAAGACACGAAACGAGCGGTTTGTGTGAGAAAACGAACAGTATTTATATCGTTGTTATCTCTTGAACACAGCACACGTCCAAATGATCTGACGGCGCGGGCGGGTATAGATATATACATAGATGTCGCCTTGGCTACGGTTTCGTTCCAATGAACTGCAGTAGCGAAGGCAACATCTAGTGTATACATCTATACCCACCCGCGGGCGGGTATAGATGTATACACTAGATGTCGCTTGGCTACGGTTTCGTTCCAATGAACTGCAGTAGCCAAGGCGAGATCTATTTATATATCTATACCCGCCCGCGCCGTCAGATCATTTGGACGTGTGCTGTGTTCAAGAGATAACAACGATATAAATACTGTTCGTTTTCTCACACAAACCGCTCGTTTCGTGTCTTAGGCCATCAATGTGTACTTACGATGGGGAATTGTTTAATTTGGACGATGGGGAATTGTTTTAATTTGGACTCTGTGCTTGTGTTTTGAGACAGTGACCATCGACCTGCATTATATGACTGACAGACAAGAACGGTTTGACCTAAAAATATAAAAATTGAAACTACTGCGGAAACAAAGACACCTACATCTTGGATGCCCTTGAGGTAAGCTAAAACATACCAAAATTTTATTTCAAAGTGAACTATCCCTTTAAGTGATTTGACACTAAATTTCAATATTTCAGCTCGGCTATAGGCTGAAATCATTCAGGAGGTCCTAAAGAAACTTCATGTACAATGTGGTGCTTTTATCACCGCTTTAACAGTATTATTTAATATGAGCACTACCCAACTGGACTACAACACTGGCCTGTGTCTCCCTCTGTTGACGGAAATGATAAAGACATTTATAGCAATTTATGTTTATAGCAATTTATGTTCACCTTTAATGTTTTGCTTCAGGAAGCTGATGTTACGTAATGGAAAAGTACAACTTACTGATGCAGAGTTAAATACAGGGTCTTCTGTTGGGAAATTATTAAACAATATGGAATAGTGACAGACTCTAAGAAAAATCATACTCGAAGTTTTTAATAATTTTAACAATCACCTAATTATTAAAGCTGGGGTAGGTAAGAATGGTCTAAAAAACTTATTTTTCAAATTTGTTTAAACTTTATGTATATATCAATACATAATTAAAATGTAAGTATTCTGAAAAAGAAAGTATAAAAATCGAGTGTATGTAGACCTCTAACGACTGTTTTAAAGACAGCTCATTATTTCCATTCAGTCCACCCTCTCCCTTCTGGGGTCCTTCCAAAGCCACGCCCCCAAAACACATGAACGCGCGACTCCGACAGCTGAGCTGGAAGACGCATTATTTACCTGAGACCAGCGGAGAGGAAGGAGCGCAGTGCATGTAGCATCATGTCAGAATCACATGTAATAAAAAAATCTAACTTTATCATTATGAATATAAACAAATAAGATGTATTTTAGTAGCCTACTCACTATCAAGCTATCATATCGATATTGGTAAAGTTTAAAATATATATTTTTTTATTCGCTAACGAGCTAGTTATAACTATAAGGCAAAGCTAAAAACAGGTTGCATTGATACACGTTTTTCCATTTCCATTAGTTGCACTGTGATGAAGATGAATTTCGTGTAAGATTCATAACATATAACGTTAGGCCTACTAGCTGTTAAACATGTATTTTGTTATGTAAAGTTCCCCCCACAGCGGAGCCTGCCGTGAACGCGCAGGCTAGTAAACATGCAGGGTCACCGATGACGACGGATAAGGTCGCTAGATATAAGGTTAGCAGGTTTCAATTGTTGCTTTGCACAGTGCGTGACATTTTATCTGTATGTTATGCGGCTAGAGTTTTAACACTGAGTCAATGGGCTCCGACGGGCTTGTTTATCGTCATCTGTCTTTTTCCGTTTACCTGTCTTTGTTGTATGAGCAGATTCCACTCGAGAAATTGGCAGTTTTGGTTGTTTGTCCGCCATTAGCACAGCTGCTCGGCACACCGGCAATCTTGATTTTGAATGACGGTACGCGCTGTGCAAGAGAGGGGCGATCAGCACGTACGCGAACTTGATTGACACTGCTAAGACACTCCTCCTGGCTCTGAAGGCATCTGATTGGTTCTTTACATTCGCACCGAATGGCAGTGATTGGTCAGAGTTTTTACTGTCCTGCAGCTGCTACAGAGGTCTGATTGTTTTCATTCCTTTTTCTGAACACATAATGTATTGACTACTCTCAGGATGGAAGGACCATTTCACCCAGTATAAAAAAAAAGTGTTTCTGAACAGGATTACCTACTATAGCTTTAAAGCTGATACTTTTTAAAGATTTATATAGCCTAGGCCTATAAATGATGTAGCCTATATACACTGCTCAAAAGAATAAAGGGAACACTTTAGCTTAGCTAAATGAATGGAATCCTTTGTTGCCAGCTAGCATGTCGTGAGTAAAAGTGATAAATAAATAAAAACCCACCTAATTACTTCTTGTGGCCTGCGTATTCACAATGAGTACAAATAGCGATGCAGATTAACACTAGGTGATTTCCTAGGCAGATATTGACTTGCTATATTGGGGTGAAGCACAGGCGAAGCACTGCTACTTGGGCGCAGAGATATCACGCAACACATGAAATCCTACGACTTCCGTCAACATACCGGCGTGAATAGTAGCTGGCTATTTTTCCTACAGTAGACATAGTGAATGGCGATGTACTGTACATGGTGGATTTTGTGAGAGACGAAGAGGGTGACTTCTCAGACTGCCAAGATCCAGAACCATAACGTTACCTCTATGAACCAGAGTTTTCAGAAGATGAGCTGCGTGCTTTGGAAATAGAACGACAGGAGGAGGATGTTGCGTTCGCTCAACAGCCTGAGGACGTGAGGATGAGAGTCAACACGAACTAGTGGTGTGAGTGTGGGGGAATATGCCAATCTATGCCGACTGAAATAGAGTGTCTGTGCTGTGATGAGTTGGACAAGGTACTGCCATCGATGACCAGGCTCAACGTGGGGGGATTTCAGGTGTTGCGTGATATCTCTGCGCCCAAGTAGCAGTGCTTCGCCTGTGCTTCACCCCAATATAGTCCCAAGTCAATATCTGCCTAGGAAATCGCCTCGTCTTAATCTGCATTGCTATTTGTACTCGTTGTGAATACGCAGGCCACAAGAAGTAATTAGGTGTTTTTTAATCACTTTTACTCACGACATGCTAGCTGGCAACAAAGGATTCCATTCATTATGCTAAGCTAAGATAGCGGCGGCATTGCCAAACTAAAACAATGCATACACTGAGACAAAAATGCGTTTGCCCACCTATCTAAATGTAGGAAAGACAGTGAATAAGCCCTATTTCAAAAAACGGTGGAGTGTTCCTTTAAACTTTTCTGTCCGTTCTGCTCGCTTGACTCAGAGACACACAGTCAGGCTGTTTACTACAGCATTCTGCTGCTTTACACAGAGCAATTCCAAAGATCCAACATGCAAATGACACAAAGACACTAGTTCAAAGAGAAAAGGTGACTAGATTTCTGCATAATTGTGTCGTTAACCGGGCAGATCTAGAAAAATATTTATGGGGTGGCGAGAGGGGGGCAGGAATTTTTGAGGAGTGGCAACATATGGCAGAAGTATATACTGAATTTAATCACAGTTATCACAGTTTGATGAGAAATAGTATGTACACACTACAAAAGGGCACAGGCTGCCATTTACAAACTCATACAGACAAACTTAATCTCATGCAATCAATGTCTTGCATTTGAGGTTTCATGTGAAACAGTTCATATTAGGAATAAGTGACTATACAATCTGATCTCACTTAATAGGAGATAGAAGTATGATAGAAGATAGGGGCATTATCCCAGGAAAGGCATTAAGGTAAGACACAGGTGATGAGTGGCAGCATTTGTACAAGAAGAAACTATACAAAGAAAAACTTACCCATGAAGATCTATGGACTGAGCTGTGCTAAAGTGAGCATACACTGTGGAAATAAATGGGTCACGGCACTCAAACAAGATACTGGACATCGCTTTTATTGTTTACTCAGAACACACATTCTCCCCATTTGTCCCTCAGTAACGACATTTTTTTGACAGACGAGGTCTTTACTGAAAAAGTGATGAGAAATACAGTACAGTATATTCAATATTCACAGCAGTTAAGGCGACATGAAAGGGACATTTCATGCATGTAAATATGAGCTGCTGTATCAACAAAAAGGCTCACAGAGTTACAAAGTGTATGTTACATCAAAATCTCCACAAACCTGAAAAGAAGTCACATAAAAATACATTTAGCTCCCAGTCTGAAAAAGTACGAAAACATTTTGTGAGTAGGTTCATACAGGCCGTTACTGGACAGTTTTATACTGTATATACAAAAGAAGAAACATTATAAAACAACAACAATAACAACACTGCTTCATGTTCAGCAGGATTTACACCATTTACACCAGTGCCACATTTTAAACTTTGTTTCTCACACTTTTGGTTTTATTAAAGGTTCTCAGTTGCCAAAACAAAGATATAAACACTTAAAGTACAAAAAAAAAAAGTAAATTTAAAGTACAGATTCTGTTGAGGTCATTTTAACAGCTTTGTAAAGGCTCACCAGTGAGAATAACATGAAGTTGTCATGCCTTTAACAGCTGAATGCGGCGATTTCCATGTAGCTCAGCAAAACGCTTCACAAATGTATCTAGATCTAATGCCCTTGTGCGTTTTGATTCAATGCTGAGTACAGCCAAACTCGATAGTCTCTTTTCTGTCATAGTTGACCGCAAATAAGTCTTTATGAGCCTGAGAGATGAAAAAGTTTGTTCACAGGATGCACTGCTCACAGGTAAAACCACCGCTATTTTACACAACCTGGACAACTCATAAAACACATCCTGGTATGGGTCCAAAAACTGAGTGAACTCCATTAGAGTGGTAGGACTCTCCTTTTTCCCCTTTTGTCTGTCTAGTAATCTCCTCGTCTGATGTTACTCATTTTTGAGATCCTCAATATTTGAATCATAAGCTTCAGCCAATAACAGAACAGCCTCCTCTCTCAAAAAAGTTGGACTTGACGGATTTAGTGCCTGGACACCCTGCATAATGTTACAATTTGTGTTCAAATTCTTCTTCCTATTCCTCCAATCATGTTATCCAGAACTGGATAGTGCACAGAGACACAAAAAGTGTGTTTGCTATCTGGAACTACATGCTGTCCCAAGATGCAGTGGATGACAGTATCCTGAAGCACCTTTGCCTGTCTTGGCCTCTTTGGTTTTCGCTGAGTTGTATCAATGTTACTTCGTAGACATAAATCAAGTGTTTCACTCCACATTTCCTCAAAAGAGGCTTGACTACGGAACTGGACCAGTGTCTCTTTAAAGGGATAGTTCACTTTGAAATTAATTTTTGATATGTTTTAGCTTACCTCAAGGGCATCCAAGATGTAGGTGTCTTTGTTTCCGCAGTAGTTTCAATTTTGATATTTTTAGGTCAAACCGTTCTTGTCTGTCAGTCATATAATGCAGGGGCCGGTTTCACAAAGCTATTTTAGACCGGTCTATAGTGTTAGACAAGTCTAAAATGTGCTCATAGACTAGTCTAATGCAAGTTAGACTGTTTCACAAAAATAAAGACTGACTTAATTTAGACCAAAAAAATTAGACACCTTACCCCCAGGCTAACTTAGGTCTAAGACTCTATGTTACCTTGGAAACCAGCAGTAACAATCAGTTACATTACAAACTGCCAAAAGAAAAGGGAAAATGGCTCATAATTTAAACATTTCTTCTTGTTACTACATTCCCAAGTAAAATGTCCTTGTAACTGTTAGGGCCGTTACATAGTCAACGCGAGCAACGATCGACGCGCTCCCTTTCATACGCAAGCGTCATGGGCGATGCGTGAAATGCAATACACTGCTCAAACAGGGGGTAGTAGAGTCATAGTGGAGTCATAGCTCTGAATGCCCGTCTATTTCGCTTCAAACGCTCGCTTTATACGCGCGTCCTATTCGCCTTGGACGCGCGAATGGATTTAAAATGTTCAAGCGTCGAACTAGACGCGAATTTGACGCTCTATTCGCGTTTGGTGTGAACGCTGCATAATAACAGGCTGCGATGTCAAGATTGCAATGCTTTAATGTGTGTGTGTGTGTGTGTGTGTGTCAGAGGGAGAGAGAGGCACGGGCGCGATCGAACAGTGGAAACATAAAAACATACTCCGTCATTTATACTCCTCCAACAAACACATATTTTCCGCTGGGGTAAACTGCACTGAGCGGTTGAATGCGCTTACTCGATCCGCCATGTTTTTTGTTTTGAAAAGTGTCTTATTTTACCCAGAATGCATTGCAGTGTAGTCCTACTTAAGATAGTCAGAGTCTTAAGTGCTTTGTGCAACGGTCTGATTTAGATGTCTATCTGAAGTCTGACTATCTACTATATCTAAGCCATAGTCAAAGTCTATCTTTGTGAAACCGGCCCCAGGTCGATGGTCACGGTCTCAAAACACAAGCACAGAGTCCAAATTAAAACAATTCCCCATCGTCCAAATTAAACAATTCCCCATCGTAAGTACACATTGATGGCCTAAGACACGAAACGAGCGGTTTGTGTGAGAAAACGAACAGTATTTATATCGTTGTTATCTCTTGAACACAGCACACGTCCAAATGATCTGACGGCGCGGGCGGGTATAGATATATACATAGATGTCGCCTTGGCTACGGTTTCGTTCCAATGAACTGCAGTAGCGGAGGCGACATCTAGTGTATACATCTATACCCGCCCGCGGGCGGGTATAGATGTATACACTAGATGTCGCTTGGCTACGGTTTCGTTCCAATGAACTGCAGTAGCCAAGGCGACATCCCAGCAAACACATTTACGTTGTGGCAACGTCTGTGGCACGTTGCATTTCTTCTATGGCAACGTCGCTGTCTACGTGCTCGCAACATTGTAACAACGTAGAATTGTAAGACGCCACAGGGCTGTAGCAACGTTGTTGCACGACATTCAGCAACTGAGAGACGACGTTCTGACAATTTTTTGTTTTTATGCTAGATAGGCCTATAGATATCCCCCATTTAGCATTTTATGTTTTGAGGTTAATTTTTAATTAGTCAGATGTTAGATAATTATATATATATTTTTAAAATATTGTTTATCCTTATTATTGAATGGGGCTATCAGTAAATTAGCCTAATTATAATCAACACCTGCAAGTGTACACTTTGAAGAGTAAAAATCACAGAAGGTTACGTTAATTCAACTTTATTAAAACTAACTGCATATCAAATTGCACTTCCAAAAGTCATACATTTGTAAAAAAAAAAAAAAAAAAAAAAAAAAAAAAAACTAAATAAATTAATATACAAATTTCTTTTAAGTATAAATAACACATAAAAAGCAAAGATCAGAACATTTAATGAACAAAACCGGTTCTGTAACAAGGCAGACAGTCAAAAGCCGGACGATAAAGTTCGGTAACCGGAATCAGTCCAGGAAACATCCACACATCCAGAGGAGCAAAGACACGGATGAGACTAAATAGCAGACAAATGAAGTGAAAAACTAAACAGTGCGAGCGAGGCTACATTAGTCACATTAGAAAATGAAGTTGTAGATTGTGTTTGAATAATTAGGCTACGTATCTTATTTAGCTGAGGTAAATAAAACGCAATCCTCACGTATCCTTGCTCGATGAAGAACGAGACAACACCATGAGCCCAACGGGCGGCTGAAATTTAAAAGGCTGATTTTCGCGCTTCAGGGCAGTGACGAGTACATATGTAGTCCAGTGGTTGTCAAGACACCGTTGGCACAACCTTAAGCAATGGCCCTGAACGGTGGTTTAATGTCAACATTGTGACAACGCTGTAACAACCTTCACCAGACAACGTATTTATAGCAACCTTTTGGCCATGTTGTTAAAACGTTGTTAGAAGGTCAGGTACGTTGTGCCAACAGTCTGTGCTTGCTGGGATCTATTTATATATCTATACCCGCCCGCGCCGTCAGATCATTTGGACGTGTGCTGTGTTCAAGAGATAACAACGATATAAATACTGTTCGTTTTCTCACACAAACCGCTCGTTTCGTGTCTTAGGCCATCAATGTGTACTTACGATGGGGAATTGTTTAATTTGGACGATGGGGAATTGTTTTAATTTGGACTCTGTGCTTGTGTTTTGAGACCGTGACCATCGACCTGCATTATATGACTGACAGACAAGAACGGTTTGACCTAAAAATATCAAAATTGAAACTACTGCGGAAAAAAAGACACCTACATCTTGGATGCCCTTGAGGTAAGCTAAAACATACCAAAATTTTATTTCAAAGTGAACTATCCCTTTAAGTGCTTCAATAAGTTCAACAGCCTTAGCATAGTCCAATGTTTTAGACTGGAACATGTCTGATAAAAACTTGGAGTCACTCAGGACCTTTCTGAACAGAACAAGAGATCCAGCAAAATTCAGATCAATTTGAGCCAATATCCCTCTTGCTTCTACAGCTCTTTGTGGATGGTTCTCAGATGCGATCTCTTCAAGCACCTGTACTATTGCAGGCAACCTGTCCATAACATTGCGACATGCTATGTGCCTACAGGCCCAACGTGTATCGCTTAGCCGTTGGAGTTCCCTTGGTGCACCATCAAACATCTCCCGCTGCACTTCCAGCCATTTGTTATGTACATAAGACCCAGACATGAATACATACAGTCGTTCCAATAATGAGAAGAAGTTTCCTGCATCTGCCACACTTTTTACAGTGTCTACTATAACCAAGTTCAAGCAGTGTGCACTACAGTGAACATAGAAGGCATGTTTGGCAACTTCTTTTATTTTTGCTTGAACACCTGCATGTGCCCCGCGCATCACTGTGGCGCCATCGTAGCCCTGGAAAGAGAGAGAGAGAGAGAGAGAGGCCTACAAGTGTTTTCTCGTACTCCAGCCCATGCTTCTCGAGGAAGAATATAATCTTGTCACTGAAGGCGGCAGCATCCCGGTGTTCAGCCACTTCAAACTCCAGAAAGCTTTCATGAACCACACCGTTGTAAAAATATCCCAGAACAAATGACATTTGCTCTTTTTTCTGAACATCTTTAGTTTCATCAACAATAACTGAAAACTGCTTGCTCGTTTTAACTTCCTGGATGATTTCTTCTTTGACCATTGCAGCCAAGCACTCAAGTATTTCATGAACTGAAAAAGAACGAAATGGATCCATGTGCATGAAACGTAAATTAAAACCACATGAAAAGTAAAAAGTATCTGTAAAACCACATAGTTATATTGATAACCCATTACATACAATACCTGCCGACTCTTTATTTGGCAACATTTTGTGGATAAATGTAAGAGCAGAAATGGCCTAAACTCGCGAATATCATCGCAATGCACCACATTATTTACAGTCAGTATTCCTGTACTTTATGCAAAAAACACTTGAAAGACAGTTTTATATTGTGCTGATCAATCTATTAGAGAAAACCAAGTCTTTGAAACTTCATAAATATGATGTCAGGAGCTAAATATTCAAATACAAAAAATGAACTATTGTGTTTAAAAGAAGATTGTCACAACACAACGTTTAACAACGTTTGTCTATAGACTCTAATATAATTTCTAGTAAGAAGTATTGGCGTTCTGAATGCAAATTCACTAGTCTACTTTAAATCATAAAATGTAGGCCTATGTAGAAAAATGTAAGCGATTACTTAAACTGTATCTGTAACACTCACCTCACTGGAAATGTATCGGAGGACACATGATGTTCCCTCAAGAAAATCAAAATGAAGGAAACTTTGATATTAGTGGCGAGATGTTTAACAGCGCCACCTACCGAGTCAGAGAACCGCATTTCCAGGACCCTATAATAATAATTCGTTACATTTATATAGCACTTTTCTGGGTACTCAAAGCGCTTTACATGGAAGGGGGAATCTCCTCAATGTGCAGCATCCACCGTACAGTACATCCATACTGCGCCAGAATGCCCTCCACACACAAGCTTACTGGTGGAGAGGAGACAGTGATGAAGCCGATCAGTTTATGGGGATGATTAGGAGGCCATGATGAACAGAGGACAAGGGGCAAATTTGGTCAGGGTGCCGGGGTTACACCCCTACTCTTTTTCAAAGGACATCCTGGGATTTTTAATGACCACAGAGAGTCAGGACCTTGGTTTAATGTCTCATCCGAAGGACGGTGCTCTTTGACAGTATAGTGTTCCTGTCACTCTACTGGGGCATTAGGACCCACACAGACCACAGGGTGAGCGCCCCCTACTGGCCTCACTAACACCTCTTCCAGCAGTGACCTGGTTTTCCCAGGAGTCTCCCATCCAGGTACTGACCAGGCTCAGCCCTGCTTAGCTTCAGTGGGGAACCAGTCTTGGGCTACAGGGTGATATGGCTGCTGGCTAGGACTGTTAGTTTTGGAGTATTTCCAACCAATTCTAACTACTGAGAGTTTTAAAGGTTTTTAAAGGTTTAGTACACCCAAATACTACTTTCTTTCTTGCAATTAAACCTGGTTGCTAAGAGCTGAATGTTGAGTAATTATTGTATCTAATAGCATAATATAATAATAACTCATCAAGTAAAATAAACAAGGACTCATGGTATTATTGCCTTTTCATTCACTAGATCAACCACATATCCGTCCTTCGGATGAGACGTAAAACCGAGGTTCTGACTCTCTGTGGTCATTAAAAATCCCATGGCACTTCTCGTAAAGAGTCGGCGTGTAACCCCCGGTGTCCTGGCCAAATTCCATCCAATGGCCCAATCATGGCCTCCTAATAATCCCCTTACATTGAATTGGCTCTATCACTCTCTCTCCTTCTCCTATAGCTGGTGTGTGTGTGGTGAGCGCACTGGCGCTGTTGTACTGTGGCTGCCGTCGCATCATCCAAGTGGATGCTCACACTGGTGGTGTTGAGGAGAGATCCCCTGACTGGATTGTAAAGTGCTTTGGGTGTACAGTAGTACATATGAAAGCGCTATATAAATACCTTATTCATTCATTCATTTACATATTTTTAAGTACAGCGCGAAGACACAAGGATGACTGTGGGAGTAGATTTAAAGATTGTGTATATTTTATAAAATAATATATAATAACAGTTGAGCACACACAAAAACAAATTTGTTCATGACGTGAACCGCATAGAAAGAACTTCAACAACGACGTCTTCACTGACTCCTAAGAGAGAGAAAGGCGGAGAGAGAAAGAGAGAGAAATAAGGAACATTTAATTAAACATGTTCAACTTTCAAATTTTAAAATGTTTAAAAGATCTTAGTGACCACAGAGCACACACATTATATACAATATAAAAATTATTATATCAATCTTCACATGAATTAAAGTTCATTAACATTAATTACTGTACTGTTGAAAGATATTTACATTTAGTCATTAAGCAGACACCTTTGTCCAAAGCGACTGAGGACTAAAGCGAGTCATTATGAAGAGGCAAAAACAATGAAGAAATATGAATAGAAATACCATGTTATTAACATGACTTTCCTGACCTTTAAATATTTAAAGCCCAGATTGTGAAGAATGCAGCAGCACTACCTACCAATTGAATGTTCTCATCTCTTTTCTCAATTGTTTCTCTATCCCTCTATTCAATTCTTCCACTTTACTGAAATAGTAAAAGGAGAACATAATCACTGCTGGGTTAACAGAAATGATGTTAACACTTAAAAAAGGATACATTGGACAAATACATTTTCTACTCTTACCTGTGATGAAAATCCGGACCAGAGTAGAAGGATCATGCAGAGACAAATCCTGCAGCCCACCAGGCCATGATGCGCTATCAGAAGAAAATGGTTAATTAAAATATACACAAGTCTGTACATAAGCAGCATACATTAGGGTTTGAATTAGTGCAGAAACATGCACAAATACATTATATTGTTATGCATACCTCTTGACATAGAACACTAAAGATGAACTGCACTTCATACGTGAAGCTCATGGTTCACGGATGAGTTCATGGTTCTTCATGTTTGGTGTTTGCAGTGCTGACTTCAGAAGAGCATAAAGGGTGTCCTGTTGTTCTTCACGGTCCTCTGAGGAAACAACTTTGCAGTCTTCCCGTTGAGTACGCCCTACAGGCAAATTATTTTGCCACAATTATTACAATTATTTTGTGGTAATAAGATTTTTAAGTGTATTGTGTGGTAGGTGTCAGTGAAGGAACAACTGAGTGCTTACCCTTGCAAACAGACAGATGCTTCATGAAGTCAGGTTTACATAACAGCATTGAGTTACAGTGGAAACGCTGCTTTGCTCTGCAATCTAATCCACATCTGTGAATGGTATACCCTAAAATATAAATACATTAAACTGTAGTATTATTATGATGATCTCAGGTTATGTTCTAACAATTCCGCTGTCCTGGCTTTGATCCAGGTGGGGTCCAGCCCATCCTAGCATCCGTCCTCCAAGGATTTTGCAGAAGTAAACCTGAGACAGAAACAAATGCAGAGAGAACCACAGTTAATTCTGATATTTTCAACCACTTCAAATTCAGACATGTGGAATTCTTTTAGTTGCTCCATTATCATGTCCATTGCAATTTTAATTCCAGTTGTCACATGAAACCGAGTTTCATTGACTAGGTCTGAATTATTGCTGTTGTTTCAGTGCATTGTGTGACACCTGAAGCTGCTCTTGCAGTTGAGCCTTCACAGTCTGCTGTGTCATATGAGAATTAGAGATTAATCAGAGTTTTTATCACTCATAGTGTCATGAGTTCCAGTGGGTCAATGCTCATGGCTTTACTTCAAGTTGCTCTCTTTACAGCCAGATCTGTATGTTGCCTGCTTAGCATTTGCTATGGTATCGTTCACACAGTTGCACTGGGTAGCACACCAATGAAATGTCACACTTATCCAATTAATGCCCTGCTTGGCGATTATAATATAATGTATATTATAATTCGAGTTATAATACAATTATATTATATTTAAGAATATAAATTAAAATATATTGTTTCTGGTCTCTGAAGAGTCTCTGGAACAACTTATTTGTTAAAGTGTTCGTTTTTCAAAAGACGATTTATTTTAGATTTGGCCCTGTAGTCGCAGCTGTACTGGCCAACAAAGGTCAGGCTGAAAGCCAATGAGGGACTCTGTGGTTGTTAACACTCAATGAACCACCAGCACATGTTAAACGCATGGTCAAATCTCTGCTCGTTCTCATGTCAATACATTTGAATATGAAAAGGTTTTTGGCTCAGGGCTGATGAGATGCACATTCGCTGTTTCTCTTTTTTCTTTGTTCGATTTCAAATGCCTTTTCATTTCATCTAGTGTTTTTAAAGACTATATGAAGGCAAAGGGGCCATTTTAACGTTTGATTATTCTATTTACTCTTTACTTTATATTTTACCCGCTTAGATCAGGAAACTATATTGCTTCGAGTTCCTCACCAGGTCTCCGGCACAATTTCGTCAGTTCCGATGATCAAAAACAGAGGTAATTTAATTGGCTAAATATCTGGGATTTTCCGTATTTACACGTAAACAAACGAAGGTATGTATAGCCCCCTTGAATGCCCCTCAGGAACTTAATTCAATCGTTTACTTTAGTAGAGTTCTTGACCACCATTAAAAGACGTTAGTTGATCAACTTAACTTTTCTTAAAAATGGCTTTGGTTTGGCCACGTACACTTATCTAAAGTAACATTAAATTAGAACAGAGGTAATTAGACGCACCCAAATCTAGGTTGATCAAACAGCATTTGCTGATTCTAGATAACAGGTATTAGTCATCACTAATCTCTGATGCAAACTTGTGGAAATATACAAATCCGTTTCTAGGCCTACTTGGGAAAAATAATTGCGGAGTAATTCAGAATGAATTCAAATGTAACAATTTACCATTTTTGTTCAAAGTTCAGAGTTACTACGTTCTCTGGAAGTTGAATGTGAAAAGGTTTTTGTTTCAGGATTGATGAGATGCATGTTACTGTTTCTCTTTTTAGATTTCATTGTCTTGTGATTTACATTGTAGCCACATGGCAATCCTATGTTCCTGTAAATGTATCATGCCAATTTTATAATCAATTCAAAGATAATCGATACAAAACATCAAATGCTCTGGAATAGAGAGAAGATGCAAACCCAACATTAAGAAATACAAGAGGCTGAGAGGTTTCACTCTCAGCCTCACAGGCTAATCTGAGGTACATAAAGGCCCCAAATCCCCTGCTGCATTTCATTATATAGTCTGACCTCTTTCACATGGAAACATGTACTAACAATGGAAATTTGCATTCAGAAGTTACACCTTTTGGGGGTAGGAGACCATTTGCCAGGAGACCACCTTCCTTTGTGTGCCAGTTATCCCTAAACTCTTAAAAACCTTATTACCTTTTGTTTTACTTGTTTGGAAATGAGACATTTGTACCAGTCACAATGAGACATTTCAAATTATACTAAATATGTATAATACTCAATGTTAATCATTCACATTAAACCATATATTCTTGGGCGAGTCCTTGGTGATCTTCGCATTGGGGGAGAAGGAGAGGGGGATGAGGGAAAGAGATGTAGATTAGGATGACTCTAAGGTGAGACTTTCGTCACAATAGTGCACGAGGAGGAGTTCAAATGTTAATTTCCAGAGAGGTCCTTTGTCCTCTCAGGGTGCTAAACGCTATAACCAGGCTTTTGAACTAAAATTTCAAAACCATAATGACATTTATCAAAAAGCACACCCATTTCCCTAAACTATAAACACTATTCCCCTGTTTTGACACATAAGTCAGATTTGTTGAACTGTCATTGCAAAACTCTACACACAAATCCCTTCATTTCTCATTGCCTACACCATGTTGTCATGTATAAAGCACTAGCATTCAATATTGTTCACTCAGGTCAGCACAGCTTCAGCTCAGTTAGCACACAATTGCCCAAGTGGAAACGCTAAGAGTCAAAATTGATCACACACCAATCAGAACCTTCAATAGACAGATAAAAGGGCCAGAGTCCGTTCATTGGGTTTTGGAACAATGGATTCAGAAAGACATGAAAGAAGAGGTTGAGGACACTGGAGTGGAGGAGGAGGAGGAAGAGGATGAGGAAGGGGAAGGCCAAAGAGACAATCAGTGCCACTCTAGTTGCCTATGTCTTTGTCCATGGTATGACTATGAGGGAGGCTGGGCAACGAGTACAGCCAAACTTGAGTCGCTTCACCGTCGCCACGATTATAAGAACCTTCATGGAGAAAAACAGGTACAGTAGATGTACTTCAGACTGCTCTCTACAGTAACTGTTGAGTGCAGTACACTGTGCTGTTACAACACATACATGTACTGTAGCTGTTGCACTATACTACTGTAATAAAAAGAAATGCATCAAATTGCCTCACATACAGAGAGTTTTCTAAATGCTTCCATTTTGTAAAAAGGATGTGTTACAGTTACAGTAATCAGTACTTCTATGTTTGTGCTGAAAGGAATGACTGATTCAGTAAATACTGTAAATACTCCTGGTGTAGCACTGGCTGTTTCTGAAGAGATATAGTTTGTTCTGATGTGATCATGTGATGACACAAATTTGCACCTTAATCATAAACATTTGACTTTCACACACACCAACACAAAGACAGAACAATAATAATGTGACAATGGCAAATATCCTCTTCAGATGAGCTTCAATCAAATCTCCAGAAGACTTTTGACAAATACATTAAAAGCATCAGCATCATTAAACCATATTAAACACCCAGTTCCCCAAAACACAGATGAAACTCAGCTCTGAAGTTCATTACTGTTAATGTAGCGATTGTGTTGAGCTGCTCACTTCATGGAGATGGCTGATAAAAATAACACCAATTCACTAATACATAAATGAGAGGAAGACTTTATTAGATATACAAAAAATCCTGTACATTTATACACAGTGTTGGAAAGTTTTCTTCCATCGACGCAAGACCAGGAGACGTTGGAATCACGTTCAAACAAAGTTATTTTTTATTGAGCGCTGCGGTTCTTCCAACATAATCTGACTAAGGGAACTTTACATGGTTTCTTTATAGGCATTTCAGTGGGCTGTCCTTAAAGGTGCTGAACTTACACACAGCCTTTAGGGATGACTACTGAATCTAATCATCTAAAGACAATAGAGGCAATTACCCCCAACTGAGATAATGGTACCCCCCAAATTGTATAAACAACACATGGTCACGAGAACTAAGACTAGGTAAACATTCACGCATAGTTCAACTCTTAGTAGAAAGATCAAAGACTAACAAAACCCCTTCAAATGAAACTGTTAAATCTAATCAGTAAATGGATGCCCTCATGTTCACCTTGAATGCCCAATACAGTATAGTTCACCTTAGTTTTTTATGTGATGTTATGTAAGGAAGTAGGATCAGCAGGTCTAAAATAGATTCTTAAAATTTGTAACCCTTCAACAGTAAAGTGCAGTAAAGGTCATGTGGCTTCAGTGTTGATGATCATGTCTCTATAGTGGCTCCATATTCACCATCATTTAATATCTGTCAGTAAAATAAAACACAGACAGTACCAAATGCTGACACATCTGTTCAGAGGATTGACTGGTTCAAATGACCTTATTATATGATATGAATCAATACTTACAATAGTGTCTCCAGTTTATAATGTGGATTATCTTTTAAAGCAGAAAGACTCTTCACACTTGCATGTCGTAGTTTGTTCTCAGACAGATCCAGTTCTCTGAGGTGTGAGTTTGATCTCAGAGCTGAAGCCAGAGAAGCACAACCTTCTTTTGTGAGATTACAATCACTCAACCTGCAGAACAACGACACACACTTTAATCTCTCAGTTCAGCAGAAACTACACAATCACAGAAAGACTGAGATATTACAGTTTTTCTCAATTGCTAAAACACAATTTCTGAAACCTTGCTCCATTTTCTGAAAACACAAAACCTCATCTTCAGGCACTATTTACAAAACCTATAACTCCTCTATCAAAATGAAACTTTCGCCTCAAAACAGTTTTACCTGTGTTCAAAATCAAACACCGCTCTTTGATGAACGAAAACATGTTCTATCATTGTAGCTCAAAATTGATCAGAAATTACTACTCTGCTTTGTTTTTTGCAATTTTTTTCTCCTCCTTGTACCCCTATTTTTACAGTACTGTACCCTGCATCTCACAAACTTGTCCTTTGTCTCTGATACTGTAATTCTTGTTCTTTGTTGATATGAACCTGCAACCAGTCAAAATCTATTAAACAGTCAGTACTGTTAACAAATGGAAAGCACAATGTTCAGGGCCATCCAATTTGTTCATTGTACAGTATACAGCCTACAATGCAGTGTACTACAGAAAACAACACTAAAAGGGACAAAAATCAAAGGAGTAAACGTAATCAGTGTGCTTCTTCTTGTCTTTGAAACAGGTTAAATCAATTTTGACTGGTTGTGTTCAATCAATGACATGTGTTCTCTATTTTCATTTGATTGTTGCCACTTGTGTTTACCAGTGTGGATGACGTGCATTAGAGTGCAAAATGTGTTTTGAGAATGAGAATGTGTTTAGAGTTTTGCTGAAAAGTCTAAGTGAGATCGGCAAATTGTGTTTTACCATGTGAAATGGTTTAAGGTATTGACAACAGACTGCACAATTAGCTAAATGAGTTCAGGCAACTGAGAACTTTGTTCAGCCAATGGGTTTTAGTGTTGTAGCAATTGAGAAAAACTGTAACTAAGAAAGGAAAGGGTTAATTATTTTTTATTACTTCTTGCTTGATTGTGTGTTATCATAAATCACTATAATCCAAAAACACATGAACAATAATGTAAAATAATTTGATATATTTTAATATTTTTCCACTTAAGATTAATTACATCAATTTCTCCAGGCTACAGTCCTTCAGTCCATCAGAGAGCAGATTCACTCCTGAGTCTTGCAGTTTATTCCCAGACAGCTTTAGTTCTCTGAGGTGTGAGGTTGTTCTCAGAGCTGAAGCCAGAGCAGCACAAACTTCATCTGTGATATTACAATTATCCAGCCTGCAGAACAACAACACACTCTTCACTCTCTTAGTTCAACGTACACAGTGTTCAGTGCGGTGGGTCCCCAGGACCGGAGTTGAGAACCACTGATATAAAATGCATATAAATATCAGTCCTCACTCTATATCTCCCAATAACATGTCTTAGAGAGATGATATTTAAATGCTTAGTTTTATGATTAAAACGCTGTAATTTCGAAACATAATGCAATGCAATGTTGACTGAGAAATGGATAAAATAAAAATTCTTCCAAAGCCTGATGGATAATATCTGATACATTTGAACATGCTTTTTCTCAAAATCAAAAATAAATCAAAAGTATGATAAAGACTAATAATCAAATAAATCTAAGTCACTTCAGTCCAGAAAACGATCATCTTGAAATATTACTAACAATATAAGTGTTATTCTAACATTTACTAAAAGATTTTTCTATGTGGTGTTTTTAATATGCTTGCATGTCCAAATTCATGAGTCAACACCATTGCTGAGTATTTTCTCCTTAAAACTGCAGTGAACCAAAGACAGTCTCAAAAATGCGGTTTGAAATTGCTGGTGTTTCTGATGTCACAAACTTGTAACCAATCACGTCAATGTGCGGGTATGCTTTAGCATATCATTAACTGCTGTGAAACAGGATAGTCTCAAGAGAAGCCAGGTTATCCCGATATATTTTTCTGTTGATATGACAAATCGGGTACTTTTAACAATATAGAGGGTGAATTATGTATATGATGTATATAACAGTACAATGTTATGATGGACTAAATGCCTTTCTCCACTGACTTTCTGAGTGGTTCAAAGCATTTCTAAGAATAATGTTAGAAGGCAGCTGCCTCTGAGATGGCGAATGGGAAAATGGTTTGTGTAACATTAGCAACATATTATTAGCTGTTTGATAACATTGTCAAGCAAAAGGCTAATCATATTAATTACCTTGATGTGTCCGACGTTGTAAAGAGCAATACCATTGTGTAACGTTTATCTTAGTAATTTGGCTGAGTGAATCTCTGAGCTGGTGTGATTGAGTGGAGGTGGGGCTAGTTAGCATATGAATTGGTCTGCATTTATTAAATGAAGCAAGGGTGTATTCAACCTATTTTAACCCTAAAAAAGGGCAACATGTACCACGAGATATATATTCTTTAGTCTCTTGTAGGAGGCACAAGAAATAATTTTTCATCCAGTACGGTTGTCAATATCATAGTTGAATCTTAACTATTGGAGTATGTGGGTCACATAACTTAGTTCAAATTTTCTGTGCAGAAAATCGGTGGTTGGGGGGCAGGTAGAAATCTTGTTCCAGGGCCGGGGCCCTAAGAGAAGATCCTTATAGTCCCTCCTGGCCTCAGGGCCCCCTGTACACAGTCCCCTTTCTCAATCAATGTATTTTGAGTTAAAAAAATGTGTAAATGGTAATATTCAATTCTCATATTGAATGTAATATAATATAATAAGTGCTGAGCAATAATTAATTATGATTAATTGCATCCAAAATAAAAGTTTGTGTTAATATATGTATGTACACTAAACATATATATTAATATACATAATATATGTATGTGTACTGTGTATAATTATTTTGTAAATATAAATACACACATATATTTGAGAAATATTTGCATGTATATACTATTTTGGATGCGATTAATCGCGATTACTCGTAGCCCAGCACTAAATATAATAATCTAATATTCAAATAAAACTGATATTATTACATCTAGTTGACTACATCTTTGCATTTTTAACAAGATATTAACTTGTAGAGTTTCACGCAACTAATTTTATGGTAAAACAGGGGTGTCCAATCCTGCTCCTGGAGGGTTACCATCCTGCAGAGTTTAGCTCCAACCCTGATCAAATACACCTGAAAAGTCTTACTAAAGTCTTCAGGGTTACTTAGAAAATTATAAGTTTAATCATAAATCACATTATATGATTGATTAGGGATGGAGCTAATGCCAGCATGACAGTGGACCTCAAGGGCTAGAGTTTCCCACACCTGAGGTTGAAGGTTTTCCAGTCTTGCCTGTTTTAGGATTAAAGGGATAATTCACCCAAAAATGAAAATTAGCCCATGACTTTATTGAAAAGGAGGTTCTCTGCGCTTCTGTAATCCACAACAATCCGGTGCAACCAGGGCAGGAAAAAAACAGAGCAGAAAAAGGGAATCGCCGGTGCAGCACAGATGTCTACTTATAATTTTTTTTATTTAAGGTGCATAACAATGACTTGACTAACGTTTCGATGTAAAGTTAAATCTTCATCAGAGTCCTTGGAGAGAATGAGCAATGAAGCCATTAATAAGGATCATCACCAGGTGTGATAAAGGGGGCGTTGGCCACCCAAACATACACCCATCTAAACCAAAGTGCCACACTCACAAATCAGTCATTAAATGGCAAGTACCCACACACACGTCAAAAAAAAAAAAAAAAATTATATACACACACACATATACACATATATATATATATATATATATATATACATACATACATATACACACACATACACACACACACACATACATACAGTATATCTCACAATTTGTTGATTTCTTTTTAAGACAATATGTTCACAGTTTACCATCATACCTTGGGGATACAACTGATGTTTTAAATTTGATTGATAATTGGAAGTGTGAAAGCAATGATGTCCTTGTATCATTGGATGTGCAAAGTCTCTACACATGCATACCCCACCATATAGGCCTACAAGCCATATCGTATTACTTTACCAAACGCCCCATTGATGTTTTGCCTCCATCAGAATTTCTTGTTAATCTTGTCGAGATCATTCTATCTAATAATTTTTTCAAATACTATGACAAATTCTATTTACAACTTCAGGGGACTGTAATGGGGTCCTCGTTTGCACCCTCATATGCTTGTTTGGTAATTGGTCAATGGGAAGAAAAATATATACAGAATACTGAAAATAACTCGTTCCATTCTAAAATATCACTCTGGCGCAGATACATAGACGATGTTCTATTAATATGGAAGGGCACACTTAGTGAGTTAAATAATTTTTTGACTTATGTCAATTCTACTACAGATTATTTGTCTTTTACTATGGAATTTAACAAGCAGTCCATTGATTTCTTAGACCTTACCATTTCTAAGGACGCAAATAATATTTTACAATCCACTATCTACCGCAAACCTCTTAGCAGGAATACTCTGTTAAGAGCAGATAGTAATCACTCGCCTCATCTGATTCGCAATATACCAGTGGGCCAGTTCCTACGAGTCAGAAGAAATTGTAGTACCACAAGTGAATTTATGTCAAAAGCAGTCCATCTAGCGCGTCTTTTCGAACAACGAGGTTATGATAAATCTGACATTTCTAAAGCATGGGATAGGGCTTTTAATACAGACCGTCCCTCATTATTTAAGAAAAAACCTAAGCCTCATACGACATCCAAAGTATTTTTTTCCACTAGCTACACTCCAGCAGCAGGAAGAATAAAGAACATAAAGAATCAGTGACCCGACACTTAAAGACATCTGCGCTGAGCCGCCCAGGTTCATATTCATACGCGCTCGTAACATTCGCGACCGATTGGTCCACTCAGATATGACTACCCCATCCTCGACTACTTGGCTCCCCAGCCCACCTCTGGGTTTCTGTAAATGTGGCAACTGTGCACAGTGCTCCAATTAGACCAATGCGAAAGACTTTTCATATCCCCGCACTGGTAAGAAATATTATATTTCTTAATTTATCAATTGTAACAGCACTCACGTAGTGTACCTTCTAAAGTGTCCCTGTGGACTGGTGTACATAGGTCCAACAAAATGTCAACTTAAATTAAGAATAGCTGAACACAAAACAGCAATTCGTACCCAGAACTTAACATATGCCATGGTGAGGCACTATAAGCAGGCCAATCATGGTTCCCCTGCATCATTGAAGTTTTGGGCAATTGAGACAATCACAACCTCACCTAGAGGTGGTGTGTGGGTACCTGCCCTTTAATGACTGATTTGTGAGTGTGGCACTTTGGTTTAGATGGGTTTATGTTTGGGTGGCCTTTATCACACCTGGTGATCCTTGGTATGTATCCAAAACCAAGAGTTTTGGATACATACACTTAACACTCTGTGTATATAATAATTTTTTTTTTTTTTTTGGACCTGTGTGTGGGTACCTGCCCTTTAATGACTGATTTGTGAGCGTGGCACTTTGGTTTAGATGGGTGTATGTTTGAGTGACCTTTATCACACCTGGTGATGATCCTTATTAATGGCTTCATTGCTCATTCTCTCCAAGGACTCTGATGAAGATGTAACTTTACATCGAAACGTTAGACATGTCATTGTTATGCACCTTAAATAAAAATTTTAATAAGTAGACATCTGTGCTGCACCGGCGATTCCCTTTTTAGCCCATGATTTACTCACCCTCAAGACATCCTAGGTGTATATGACATTCTTCTTTCAGACGAATACAATCGGAGTTATATTAAAAAATGTCCTGGCTATTCAAAAAATTCATGGGGAAAAAAACTTTAATAAAAATCAATAAAGATTTCACAGCTGAAGGAGGACGTTTTTGTATTTATACTAAAAGGCCTTTTACTTGCTAAAAGAAAACTATAAACCATCAACCAGACAACAGAAGGCAAGTAGTAGATTGTGTGCAACAGGTTTTTGATCATGTTGATAATTTAGTTCAAATATGATACAGTAGGAATTAAAGAATTAAAATAACATTATTCTGGTTTCAGTTAAGATTAATATTTGATCTTACGTTAGTTTCTCGAGTTTACAGTGAGGATCCTTCAGTCCATCAGAAAGCAGCGTCAGACCTTTATCTCCTATTTTATTACCAGACAGATCCAGTTCTCTGAGGTGTGAGTTTGATCTCAGAGCTGAAGCCAGAGCAGCACAACCTACAGCTGTGATCTCACAATATCTCAACCTGTTGAAAATAATGATACACACTTTAATCTCTCAGTTCAGCAGTAACTACACAACCATAGAGAGACTGAGATATTAAATATTAAATCTGTGGGCTTAATGATTTTTTTTTTTATTTACTTTTCATTTACTTTTGCTTTATTTTGTTATTGTAAATCATTATGATTTGAACAATATAAGGATAATAATCCCTTAAAACATTATTATTCTTGTCTCTGTTAAGATTAATGCATGACCTTACGTCAGTATCTCCAGTTTACAGTGATGATCCTTCAGTCCATCAGAGAGCAGCTTCAGACCTTTATCTCCTATTATATTCTCAGACAGATCCAGTTCTCTGAGGTGTGAGTTTGATCTCAGAGCTGAAGCCAGAGCAGCACAACCTTCAGCTTTGATCTCACAATTAATCAACCTGCAGAACAATGACACACACTTCTCTCAGTTCAGCAGGAACTACAAAACCACAGAGAGACTCAGATATTAAGCATTCAATCTGTGTGGGTTTAATGGTTTTATTAGATTTCGTTTACTTTTGATTTATTGTGTGTTAATGTAAATCATTTGAATAACAAAAAGAAAATAATAACTTATAATTATTTCGTTTGTGTTTCAATGAATGTATTTAATGTATGATCTTACATCAGTTTCTCCAGTTTACAGTGAGGATCCTTCAGTCCATCAGAGAGCAGCGTCAGACCTCCATTTTCTATTTTATTCCATGATAGATTCAGTTCTCTGAGGTGTGAGTTTGATCTCAGAGCTGAAGCCAGAGCAGCACAACCTTCAGCTGTGATCTCACAATCCCACAACCTGCAGAACAATGACACAATCTCTCTTAGTTCAGCAGGAACTACACAACCACAGAGAGATTGAGATATTCAATTTCAAATCTGTGTGGGTTTAATGCTGCTTTTGTTTACTTATGCTTTATTATGTGCTAATGTAAATAAATAATAATAATGTAAAAATATAACAATCTGATTCTTGTCTCAGTTGTAATGAATGTGTGATTGTACCTCAGTTTCTTCAGTTTACAGTGATGATTCTTCAGTCCATCAGAGAGCAGATTCACTCCTGAGTCTTGCAGTTTATTCCCAGACAGATCCAGTTCTCTGAGGTGTGAGTTTGATCTCAGAGCTGAAGCCAGAGCAGCACAACCTTCATCTGTGACACCAGAACATCTCAACCTGCAGAAAAAATGACACACACTTTACTTTCGCAGTTCAGCAGGAACTACACAACCATTTAGAGACTTAATCGCGTGGAAAGACAGTATGTCACGTTATAAAAAGGCCCTAAAAGCAGCCAGGGCTGAGCACCTCCGCAAACTAATAGAAAATAACCAAAATAATCCAAGGTTTTTATTTAACACCGTGGCTAGACTAACAAATAAACAGACATCAACCGAACAAAATATCCCGTTACAGTTTAGTAGTAATGATTTTATGAAGTTCTTCACTGAGAAAATAGAAAGCATCAGAACCACAATTGTAAACGTTCAATCTTCAGTTGCGCCTTATAATTCAGCCTTAATTATCACCCCGCAAGAACAATTACAGTGCTTTACAACTATAGAACAAATAGAGTTAAATAAACTTATCACTTCCTCTAAAACAACAACATGTTTATTAGATCCGATACCAACTAAACTACTGAAAGAAGTGTTACCTGTAGTGGAAGAGCCTCTCCTTAATATTATTAACTCGTCTTTATCTTTAGGTCATGTTCCAAGAACATTTAAACTGGCAGTTATAAAACCTCTCATTAAGAAACCACAATTAGATCATAATAACCTAGCAAATTATAGACCCATTTCAAATCTTCCATTTATGTCTAAAATATTAGAAAAAGTGGTGTCCGCTCAATTGTGTTCTTTCTTGCAAGAAAATGATATCTATGAGAAGTTTCAGTCTGGTTTCAGGCCGCACCATAGCACTGAAACTGCGCTCGTTAAAATCACAAATGATTTACTTTTAGCTTCTGACCAAGGCTGTATCTCAATACTAGTTTTACTTGATCTTAGTGCTGCGTTCGATACTATAGATCACACAATACTCTTAGATCGACTACAAAATTATACTGGTGTTCAAGGACAAGCATTAAGCTGGTTTAGATCATACTTATCTGACCGCTACCATTTTGTCTATTTAAATGGAGAAAAATCGATCATAACTCCAGTAAACTATGGAGTGCCGCAGGGATCTGTGTTAGGCCCTCTATTATTCTCAGTATATATGATGCCACTTGGAAATATTATAAGGAAACATGGAATTAGTTTCCATTGTTATGCTGATGACACTCAAATATATATTTCATCACGGCCAGATGAAAAAGCTAAATTATCCAAATTGACAGAGTGTGTTAAAGATATAAAAGATTGGATGACGCGTAATTTTCTTTTATTAAATCCAGACAAAACAGAGGTACTACTTATCGGTTCAAAAAACCGCCCACAAAACCTCTCGCAATACAACTTTAATATAGTAGGATGTCCTGTTACTTTATCCTCTACAGTAAAAGACCTGGGTGTTATACTCGATTGCAACCTGTCTTTCAAAAATCATATTTCATATGTTACAAAAACCGCCTTTTTCCACCTTAGAAACATTGCTAAGCTACGTAATATGCTATCAGTTTCTGATGCAGAAAAGTTAGTTCATGCATTCATGACCTCGAGACTAGATTACTGTAATGCTTTATTAGCCGGTTGTCCTGCATCCTCAATTAACAAGCTACAGTTAGTCCAAAATGCCGCCGCTAGAGTTCTTACTAGATCAAGAAAATATGATCATATAACACCGATTTTATCATCACTGCATTGGTTACCTATAAAGTTCCGTATTAATTACAAGGTATTGCTACTGACTTATAAAGCCCTAAACGGCTTAGCTCCAGTCTATTTAACGGATCTTCTATCGCCCTATAATCCATCGCGCTCTTTAAGATCACTAAATTCAAGGCTTTTGGTCATACCTAGGATATCCAGAACCACCAAAGGAGGGAGAGCATTTTCACATTTAGCTCCAAAACTCTGGAATAGCCTTCCTGATACTGTTCGTTGCTCAGACTCGCTCTCCCAGTTTAAAACTAGATTAAAGTCGCATCTCTTCAGCCAGGCATTCATATAATATTTTTTATCTTACAGTTCAAATTACAATCCGGCCTCTAGTTAATAAACGCCAGAGGAGAACTGGCCCCCGACTGAGCCTGGGTTCTCCCAAGGTTTTTTTTTCTCCATTGGGTCACCTGATGGAGTTTTAGGACACTATTAGGTCACTTGATGGAGTTTTTCGGTTCCTTGCCACTGTTGCCTTTGGCTTGCTCAGTTGGGGATATTCTGGGGATATCTAATTTGATTTTATCAATAAATTCCACTAGAAACAAACCTTGTTGTATTATTTTAATTTAATACTGTGAAGCTGCTTTGATACAATCTGTATTGTGAAAAGCGCTATACAAATATACTTGACTTGACTTGACTTGACTTAGATATAATACTAAATCTGTGTGGGTTTGTTTTTATTACTTTTTGTTTATTTTTTCTTTATTGTGTTATCATATATCACTATAATCCAAAAACATATAAACAATAATTATTTTATTCTTTTTCCATTTAAGATTAATGTATGATCTTACGTCAGTTTCTCCAGTTTACAATGAGGATCCTTCAGTCCATCAGAGAGCAGCGTCAGACCATTGTCTCCTATTTTATTCCCAGACAGATCCAGTTCTCTGAGGTCTGAGTTTGATTGTAGAGTTGAAGCCAGAGCAGCACAACCTTCAGCTGTGACACCACAATCACTCAACCTGTAGAACAATGACACACACTTTACTTTATCAGTTCAGCAGGAACTACACAACCACAGAGAGACTGTGATATATTATACTAAATCTGTTTGGGTTTAATGTTTTTATTACTTTTTGTTTACTTTTGCTTTAGTGTGTGTTAAATGTAAATTACAATCAGTAAAAAAATATAAGGATAATAATCTCTTAAAATTGTATTATTCTTGCTTAAATTAAGACCAAGTTCAAGACACAAAGAACAGTTTAAGAGTGAGCTTCATCAACAATCACAGAGATTGCAACATGCAACAACCACGACATTCAAATAAACAGTGTCACAGAGCAAAAAAACACATTATTACTATCTCTGCTAAATAGTAATCGTAAATAATAATTCTCCAAAGTCTAATGTAAACAGGATGGTCACTATTAGCCACATTTAAAACATGTTTTGTGATGTTAAAATTCTACATTATACTGATCTTGCGTTTTATTTGTCTGTATTTTCCACACAGACTAATAGTTTGCATATTTTATATATGCAGAATAAAAGTCTCATCAATGCATAAGATAATGTAATAACCTCAAACAGGTTATTTTATTGGCAAAAGGTCATAAATTCTTTAAGCAAAATTCAAACAGCACAAACGGCAGATTTTGCATTCATACAAAAGTTTTCAGATTTCGCAAAGTTCACTATATCAGAAGATTAGAGAGAGTCTCATTGAAAGAGCAGATGAGGCCTCACAGACATTCAAAGCCTAAAAACTAGTAAACTAGTTAAACTCAAGTTCACAGTTGTGGAAATGAAGAGCGTCACAAATGTGTCTTTTGTTAAAAAAACAGGCCAAGTTATTATTGCCAACCAAAGACAACAATGAATACAGAAGCATAGCACTACAAGACATCTGGTGATTGTCCTCAGACTTACTGAGCTGATCTGGAGGCTTCAACTACAGGCAAGAGCTTCTGAAGTAATTCATCCGTTGACATGTGATTTTGGCCTTTTTTTCTGCTTCTGTATTTACTCAAATGAAACTCATCCAAACACTGGGAAGTTAATAAAACAAAGACAACAGCTGACCACTGTGACGAGGACAATCTGGTGCTTGAAAGACCTCCAGATCCGAGACACTCCTGGATTTCATTTACGAGAGAAAGATCACCCAGTTCATTTAAAGAGTGGAACAGATTGATGGATTTTTCTGGTGAGGGATTCATTCTTATTCTCGTCTTAATGTATTCGATTGTTTTCTCTTTACTGTACAAGATTTTTCTAACATGCGTCAGAAGGCCTTTCAGAAGCTTCTGATTGGACTCCAGTGAGAGACCCAGAAGAAACCGCAGGAAAAGATCCAGATGTCCATTTCTACTCTGCAGAGCTTTGTCCACAGCTCTCTGATGCAGGTCAGATATCGTGTGACACATGAACTCGTGTGCATGTTTTGAGCTGAGGGTTTCATTGAGCACATCCCTCTTGTACAGCAGGAATGAAAGCAGCACATAAAGAGCTGCTAGATGCTCCTGAATGCTCAGATGAACAAAGCAGAAGACTTTCCCCTGATACAAGCCCAACTCCTCTCTGAAGATCTGAGTGCACAATCCTGAGTAAACTGATGCCTCTGTCTCATCAATGCCACACTCTCTTAGGTCTTCCTCATAAAAGATCAAGTTGCCTTTCACAAGCTGCTGGAAGGCCAGTTTCCCAAGTTTGAGGATCATGTCTTCATCTTTCACTTTCTTCTCATAGTCCTTCTCATGTTTGATGTTGGTCTGAATGATCAGGAAGTGTGTGTACATCTGAGTGAGAGTCTTGGGAATTGATCCACTCTCTGCTTCGCTCAACATCTTCTCTAAAACAGTGGCTGAGATCCAGCAAAACACTGGGATGTGGCACATGATGAAGAGGCTCCTTGATGACTTCAGGTGTGTGATGATTTTATTGGCCAGACTCTTTTTACTGATTCTCTTCCTGAAGTATTCCTCCTTCTGTGGATCACTGAATCCTCGTACCTCAGTCACTCGATGGACACACTCAGAGGGGACAAGATCGGCTGCTGCTGGTCTGGAGGTGATCCAGATGAGAGCAGAGGGAAGCAGATTCCCCGCAATGAGGTTCGTCAGCAGCACGTCCACTGTGGCTGATTTAGATATATTACACAGTTTCACATTAAAATCCAGAGACAGACGACACTCGTCCAGACCATCAAAAACAAAGACCACTTTATATTCACCATTAAATGGTTTCATTTCTTTGGTTTCAATGAAAAAAACCTGCAGAAGATCTGAGAGACTAAGGGTTTTGTCCTTCATTAGGTTGAGCTCTCTGAAAGCAAGTGGAAACATGAGATGGATCTCCTGATTCTCTGTCCCTTCAGCCCAGTCCAGGATGAACTTCTGCACAGCGACTGTTTTTCCAATGCCAGCGACTCCCTTTGTCAGCACAGTTCTGATGGGTTTGTCTTGTCCAGGTAAAGGTCTAAATATGTCAGTGCATTTGATTGGTGTGTCCTCTGTTGCTGCTCTCCTGGATTGAGTCTCAATCTGTCTCACCTCATGCTCATTATTGATCTCTCCACAATCACTCTCTGTGATGTAGAGATCAGTGTAGATCTCATTCAGCAGTGTTGGGTTTCCCTGATTTGATGTTCCCTCATAAAGACACTGAAACTTCTTCCTCAAATTTGATCTAAAGGTCTTGAGGGCTTCAGCATGTTGATGGTCACTGCTGTAAGATTAAAATAAAAAATTGTTAGATAACTTATATGCATATGCAATATAGTTGTTAGATAACCAATACGTATGCAGTATAATAGGGATGATTTATATTGCGATATTGTAATAATATCAGTATATGTCTTTATCATTTACATTTAAGGTTTAACACAATATTAGTGAGACAGGGGGAAAAAAAACCTTCCCTGAAGCAGCCACAAAGGTCTCCTCCACCCACCCTTTCTTTTTATGAAGCTGCCTGAAATTACTGGCATAGGCGAGGGCTTGACATTAACACCCACCAATGGAAGAAATAAAGGAGTCAGTGACCAAAGATGGTCAACTCCCAAAAAAACTCCATGAAAACAGGAACCTGCACAAAACGTAGGGTTCAAAACAAACGGGCTGTAACCATAAAGGTTGGGAGGCAGGATTAATAGGGAAAGCGGGCCATTCACCCCCCCAAGAGCTCCATCTCCTTTAGGTGGCAAACATGGTCAAACATCTCGCAGTAGGTCCATGACTTCAAGTGACACAACTGTTCATCGAGTCCAGCAAGAAAAAAAGCTCATTAATTGGAACACACCAAAACCTATAGCCCCTGGAATGCTTCAAGGAGGGATTGCGCATATTCATTGATTGCAAACTGCTCTGAAATGTCGAGCCTGTAGAATGCGCAACAGTGGTGTGTTTTCATTTTACAATCTGTAGTGCTGATATTTATGTAATTAGCTAAATCACAGGTTTTTTAAGTTTAATAATCACATTACGCCGTATAGCGATTTCTGGTTTTCCATCCCCTGAATTAAGATTCAGATAATTAGATTTTTTTATGATCTTTTTATTCTCACACGTGCTCCCAAAACATTTTACAGTTCGCACACATTTTGTATATTATTTTTTTATAGTATACTTTGCGTTTTATGCATTTAGAGATTTTTCATACTTTTGAGTATGAATGTATTTTTAGCGTTAAGAATATAGTAAGACAAACTATTAATCTTAAAGGGATAGTTCACCCAAAAATGAAAATTCTGTCAGTAATTACTCACCCTCATGTTGTTCCAACCGCGTAAGACCTTCGTTCATCTTCGGAACACAAATTAAGATATTTTTGATGAAATCTGAGCCTTGTCTCACTCCTCCATAGGCTGCTAGGTGGCCCAAACTTGCTGGCCCAGAAAAATTATTAAAGAGATCGTTAATATAGTCCAAGTGACTCCAGTGGCTCAATCTTAAGTATATCAAGCGAGAGAATACTTTTTGTGCGCAAAAACAAACAAAAATAACGACTTTATTCTACTATTCATTTCCTTCTCTCTCGACCTCTAGTTGGTTCGCGTAGTATTTTTGCGCAGTGCGTCTGTGTTACACGTCACCACGTAGGCTCACTATTGGCCGACGCTGGTCATGTGTGTGATGCGTGATGACGTGCAACAAAGACTCGCAGCGCAAAAACACTACGAGGCCCAGGGAGAAGGAAATGAATAGTGGAATAAAGTCGTTATTTTTGTTTGTTTTTGCGCACAAAAAGTATTCTCGTCGCTTGATATACTTAAGATTGAGCCACTGTAGTCACTTGGACTATATTAACGATCTCTTTAATAACTTTTCTGGGCCAGCAAGTTTGGGCCACCTAGCAGCCTATGGAGAAGTGATCCAGCACTCAGATTTCATCAAAAATATCTTAATTTGTGTTCCGAAGATGAACGAAGGTCTTACGCGATTGGAACAACATGAGGGTGAGTAATTACTGACAGAATTTTCATTTTTGGGTGAACTATCCCTTTAACTATTAATTATTTTCATGTTAAGTGACACTTTAAATAGGATACTCATTAAGGACTAGCAAGCTAAATAATAAACTGAATTTGTAAATATTTAGTACTTAGCAAGTCTTAAAGGGTTAGTTCACCCAAAAATTTCAGTAATTACTGAAAATTCTGTCAGTAATTACTCACCCTCATGTTGTTCCAACCCCGTAAGACCTTCGTTCATCTTCGGAACACAAATTAAGATATTTTTGATGAAATCTGAGAGCTGATCACTCCTCCATAGGCTTCTAAGGGATTGAAACTTGCTGGCCCAGAAAAGTTATTAAAGAGATCGTTAATATAGTCCAAGTGACTCCAGTGGCTCTATCTTAAGTTTATCAAGCGGCGAGAATACTTTTTGTAAAAATATCTCAATTTGTGTTCCAAAGATGAACAAAGGTCTTACGGGGTTGGAACAACATGAGGGTGAGTAATTACTGACAGAATTTTCATTTTTGGGTAAACTAACCCTTTAAGATGAGAGTTGTAATTTGTGGCACTTCACATTTTATATGGTTTAAATGTGAACCTGTCTGAACTGGAGTACCCCTGGTCTAGTATCTTGACCCCTCCCCCTACTTCCCCCTGTTACTGATTCATTTTATTCATTATTTGCCTTTACCGGAGTCGGTCTGTTTAGGTCAGTTCTCTTGTTTAGTTGTGTACCTGTTTTTGTTTGTTTAATTGTTATTTCCAGTTTTTCATTCTTTTTGGGTCCTCTCATGGGCCTTTTGTTTTTCATCACAGTTTGGCTGTAGCCTGGACTCACAGTTAAATCCCTGTTGTGAAATTAATGCTTTGTGTTTATATGGGAACCACCAGCAGAGTGTTAAAATTAACACTGTATGACAGTGTCAAATCCAGCACTGAGGTTGAGTAGTTGCTTACTATGGTCTTATCCAGATTGCTCTTTTTCAGGAGGGGCTTGACAACTGCAGTTTTCAGGGAGTTTGGAAAACTCCCAGAGAGAAGTGAGGCATATAAACACAGATGAGAGTTAATTTAATGTCAGTGATTTAACTGTGCAAGCATTTATTTCCTGATAATAACGGGAGGTCTTTGCAAGAGTGCAGAACACCGTTAGCTCATTGACGTGATGACAGCTCCAGTCATTGTAATGGGAGCACACTTTGCTTGCTTTCTGTTAAACCCATTCAAAATTTTAATACATTTCTTTTCTTTTATATGCTGCAAAGAGGACCATCGTCCACTTACACACTGTAAAGTAGAGTCCTGCACAGGTCCTGTTTGATGAACCCTTAGTACTAAACAGAACACCCACCTGTAATCTGACAGTAACACTGTGACCAAACTGTACCCCGCATAAAATGTGTAACTCTCTCTCCTGAAACTCTGCAGTGTAAACATGGCAACAAAATTAATGTTGAGTACCCTTGCAGTCAGAGGTGGGCTGTCAGGGCCATCAGGGCCTTCTCTGCTGGCCCTGTCAAAATTTAAAATATATATTATTATTTTTCTATTTTTGTGAGGCTGGGATGAATTTTCCATATGGCCCTGTTAAAATCTAAAATATATTTTTTCATTTTTACGATTATATTTTCAGAAAGAATGTGGTTATTTTTTGTGAGGCTGAGATTCTCCAAACGTCATCTAAACGCATCACAGCTCCGTTGACCAGCACTAGTAGTATAGCTAGCCTTCTGTTGAAACTGACATTTTCCATTTGATCATAACTTTGACTGACGTGTATTATTAGCCAATCAAATTTGATGCTCAGTGACAGAACGCCCCAGGAGGCCAGCGATGTGTCGGCCCTAGCCCCCACTGATGTCATCAACCTTTTGAAATTTTGGCAGGTTGTGAGCGATGTCAGTGAACTAAGCTATGGCCGTTGCCTTCACACCTCTTATCGATTCTGTTATCGATCTCCTTCGTGTGCCTTTTTCAAGGCGTTCGTTTGGAGAGAAGAAAGATATAATTACAAAAGGAAGATCTACACCTAAGCTGGATGGGCTGACCAAGGCTGGAAAAGGTTTTGTGCGGCACTTCACTGAGGGTAACTACGACCGCTATGACTGGCTAACAGCTAGTACTGAGTCTGAGCGGAACAAGCTATTTTGCTGGCCGTGTTTGCTTTTTAATACCAGTGCGGGAACATGGAACAGCACAGGTTTTAACAGCCTTAACCCTCTGAGGTCGGCAAACGCGCGGGCGCGTTTTGCTGGATCTTCTCCACATTGTAGCACTATAAACTTAAATTACTCCATCATTTATGGTCATACAGAAAAAAGAAATATAAAAAAAGAATCTGTGATATTTCTACTTTTGTATGTGTCCACTTACAATCAAATCAAAACATTGTGCTTTTGTAAAATAAAGAAAATAAACAGGGTGTGTGTTCTGCCTCTCCGTCGCGGTGAACTTTTTTTTCTTGAGCACGTCTATAAACTGAAACAAAACTCAGCGAATACTTGTCACACATTTATGAGTCATATACCTTTATAAACATTTAAGTGTGTACTTTTAAATGATCGGATTCAAACTGAAAACAAATATTCTCTGTTTAAGTAATTTGTATAAAACCAACAAGATGTCCAGTTTCTCAAACGCTTCCTAATTATTATTATGACTCCTTTGAGCCGATTCATTATAATGAATAGTTAATAAAGCAATTGGTCTGCCCGTCAGTGTCTGAATCCGTGTATAACAAACCATTACTGAGAAGAACACACATCTGAAATATGGGTGGGAGAAAAAATCGATTCTTACATGCATCGCGATGCGGACGTGGACGATTCTGAATCGATTCACAAATGTCAAAAAATCAAATCTCTAAAAAAACGTAATATTGACGGAACGCAAAAGGCGGAACTCTAGCGGGTGTAGTGCGCGTGCAGTCTGTGGCGCTCACATAACAGACTCGCACACTTAACAGACGCATGATGGCTGAGCGCCAAATTCGAACGGCACCCTCTTCGTTAAAAGCTAGCGTATGGAAAATTGGCAATTTCATTGTTACCTATTTAGTATTTTTTGTATGAAAGCTGCTTTCAGTAGCCTATTTAGTTTTCACATCAATATACTGTAAACCGATCTGTTATACGTACGTTGTACTGCCCTGCAATATGTGCAATGCCAGTCACAAAAAGTTACATTTTGACTGTGCTCTCTGCAGATGTTCATTCACTTTTTTTGTATAAGCTGTTTTTGATTGTGGTATACAGCAAACATTTCAAGTCATAACTCTTTATTATTTAGTTGTAAATAAGAGAGGCTTTGTATGATACTAATTATGCAGAATATGCAAGTCCACAAGCATTATATGAGAGCTGCTGGTACATCATTCTATATTTTTGAACAAAAACTGTTTGTGATTTTGCTACAGTAAAATGTTTTTTTTTGTCTGAAGGATTATATTGCTCATTGGAAATAACAGGAGGATGTTGGTTAGAAGTCTATTATTAAATGCTAGAGATTCAGAATATGCTGAAGTTTGTATTCATTTACTACAAGTACGCTGCTAGTACAGGCACACATTTATTTTCCTGTTGGTTCTTTGCAATGTTCAAATCACTTCCATTTGTTTTATTAATAAAATTAATATAGGAAGATGGAGGTAAGTTCGTTATGGGTCATCATAAATACTTTGCTTTAAAAGTACCAAGTAAGTAAAAATAAAAAAATAAACGTTAATAATCGATAACCGTTACCCTCTGAATCGTAATCGAATCGAATCGAATCGTGAGATGCCTAGAGATTCCCACCCCTAATCTGAAATGAGAAAGTAAGTGTGCTTACCTCATTTAGCAGGAGTGTTTAGTAAAATTTAGCCTTAATAATCCACAGTATGTATAGGCCTATGACAATGTGTAGTAAATTACCAAAAAAAAAAAAAAAAAAAAATCACAAACTGTTTCTTTGTATTTATTTTAAATTTAACATTTATTGTCAATATTGGGCTTGCGGATCATGTGGGTACTAGGGTACTCTTTGCTGTGTGTGGATGACCATGTCGGTCAGCCACCACCGAAGACCAATTTTGACCCAGGAAAAACCCTGATTCTGTGAATTTTAAAAAGCAATTTTAACCAGAAAAATCTAAAATTTATTCCCAAAATCGTGCAGGCCTTTCTCTTGATATCAGTATGTTCACTTTTTTTTTCAGGGCCCAGATGCCACTGAGTCCTGCTGACTTCAACATTCACATGAGTCTCTGTACATGAACATGGTAAAGTGAAAATCAAACACCTTGGAAATGAAAGGTATGTACAATGTTTTTAGGAATGGCACAAAGGTCTCTGTCTTTGGATCATTGTTTTCAATAAGTGCTTTTTTGGCATTTGTTGTGTATCTTTGGATTATGTTGTGTTGTAAATAAATCCAAACAATTTAAAAGCCATTCTTTTAAATCTCCTCATTTACAGTATTGTGCAAGGTTGCTCAGAATGACAGGGCCTGATAGCTCCTAATAGGGCCGTTAGGGGAGGGTCTTTGTCTTTCTCAGGTGTGAAAAGCCTACATATTAATGACCTTCCGCATAAAGCTTTCTCACACAAAACACGTCGTAAAATTTTTAAATCAATATATTGTCTTATCTGAATGAGCAGTCAGGGTGATTTTCACATAGTTTTAGAGCAAATATTCTAGGCTACGTGATACAATTTTCAAAAGTCTTGTGAAGAAATAATCAGTATGGGTTTCATGGCCTTATTTCAGTGAGAATTTTTTTTTGTATTTTCACAAACCACGCATAAATGTCATTATCTCAAAACTACAAACTTTTACATACATGCTGCTGATATATTATTGTAGCAGAGTTTGTGCTGAATACAGTGTAATTAGACTTTAGCCATGAAAATGTCACAAGTAACAGAAATAACCACAAATGTCAGAGCATGTCAGAACACCTCCAGGGCCCAGAAAACAGCTCAGACCCCAGAGGGTTAATAGCTTCACCAAGGCAAGCTATCAAACACCAGGCATCCGAGGGTCACCTCACAGCAGTGGTACATTTAAAGACCTTTGGTGAGTCCAGGGTGGATTTGCAGCTGGATGACCAGCGGGGACGAGAGACAAGCCTGCACAATGAGAGAGTGAAGAAAAACCGGGACATACTGAAGCGCCTCATTGATTGTGTCATATTTTTGAGACAGCAAGAAATGTCTTTCAGGTGACATAACGAGGGGAATGAGTCGATGAATCGAGGTAATTACTTGGAGTTACTGTCTCTGCTATTAGAATACGATGCTGACTTGCGACACCGCCTTGCCACGGCCACCGTTTTTATGGGAACATCGGGGAAAATTCAGAACGATCTCATAAATGCTGTTGCTGAGGTGCTAAATGATTTGATCAAAAAAATTTACCAACACCAAGTTTGTCGCAGTTATGATGGATGAGACCACCGATTGCAGCAACGCTGCACAGATGTCATTTGTACTCCCGTATGTTACTGACATCGGAGTAAAAGAAAGATTTTTAAAGTTTGAGGATGTCACAGGAAAAAAAACTAGCTCACGATCTAGCAGCTTCAGTACTTGAAGTGTTGGGCAGCTACGATTGCAAAACAAAGTTAGTGGCACAGTGTTATGACGGAGCCGCTGTAATGGCATCCGGACTTAATGGGGTACAGGCGCGCGTAAAAGAAGGCATTCCTCAGGCTCTATTTGTGCACTGTTATGCACACACATTAAATCTTGTGATGTCTCAGGGAGCACTATTCATTATCTTCTCCATGTGTTGCACGTCACCACGTAAGCTCACTATTGACAGACGCTGGTCATGTGTGTGATGCGTGGTGACGTGCAACTCAGAAGAGCTGCACAGTTATACTATGTGAAGTCACTCAGGCCCTCGGAGAAGAAAATGAATAGTGGAATAAAGTCGTTAGTTTTGTTTGTTTTTTGCGCACAAAAAGTATTCTCGTCGCTTGATAAACATATGGTTGAGCCACTGTAGTCACTTGGACTATTTTAACGATGTCTTTAATAACTATTCTGGGCCAGCAAGTTTCAATCACTTAGAAGCCAATGGAGGAGTGAGACAGCTCTCAGATTTCATCAAAAATATCTTAATTTGTGTTCCGAAGATGAACGAAGGTCTTACGGGGTTGGAACAACATGAGGGTGAGTAATTACTGACAGAATTTTCATTTTTGGATGAACTAACCCTTAACGTAACCTTCTGAATTTTTTACTCTTCAAAATGTACACTTGCAGGTGTTGATTATAATTAGGCTAGTTTACTAATAGCCCCATTCAATAATAAGGATAAACAATATTTTAAAAGTAGCTTATATAATTATCTAACATCTGACTAATTAAAAATTTACCGCAACACATAAAATGCTAAATGGGGGATAGAGATGTTCCGATACCCTTTTTTCCTTCCCGATACCGATTCCGATACCTGGACTCAGGGTATCGGCCGATACCGAGTACTAATCCTAATACCTGGGTGTGTATCTATACAGCTGCAATTCATACTAGGCTTGTATGAATTGATAGAATTATTTTATAAAAGGTATTTTAGTTTTACAATATAACTGTATAAAAAAGTGCAACAAATAAATCTAGGAATCTAAAAAATTATATATGAATAATAAGGGTGTAACGGTCCACAAAAATCACGGTTCGGTTCGATACGATACACTGGTGTCACAGTTCGGTACGTTTTCAATACAGCAAAAAGAAAGAAATGGCAGAGAAATTTCCTTGATTTACATTTTTTATTTATTTTTTTTTTATTAAAACTAACATCTAACTAACAAAGTATGATAATTTTTTACTTTGAGCAATGATGGAGCTATACTTGACATATAAAACAAAAACAGCTCCTTATAAAAAAAATTTAATATTGTAGTAGTTATAAACAAAGGTTTATGTTATTTCAGATTAACATTTGAGGGCAGCAATTTTATTCATAATGTCAAAATAAAACTGACGTAACGTTACTTGAAAGCACAATGTTTCTGGTTTCCATGTCAGCGCTGTTTGATCCGTTAATAACGGAGAATGTGAATGTGAATGCTTCTCACTAGATCTTGCAGCGATGTTATTACTTCAGTGGTGAATACAAATGCTTTCTTTACTGGATCTCTTAGCGCTGTGTAGTAACAGTGTCGCTTGATCAAGATCGGCTCGTGCTGTATTGTTCCAAACTGTTTAAGAAGAATTGGTCTCCGATTTGCAGCGTTAAGCAAAGCTAGCGTGCATAACTAGGTATTGTTTAATAAAATGGTATCGGATCGATACATGGGTAGATGTATGCTAGATATAGATATCCCCCATTAGGGTTGTTCCGATTCCGATACTAGTATCGGAAATGCCGCTGATACCAATAAAAATTCTAGCATCGGTATCGGTGGCATTTCCGATACTAGTATCGGAATCGGAACGACCCTAATGGGGGATATCTATATCTAGCATAAAAAAAATGTCGTCTCTCAGTTGCTGAATGTTGTGCAACAACGTTGCTACAGCCCTGCTGCGTCTACGTTGTTACAATGTTGCGAGCATGTAGACAGCGACGTTGCCATAGCAGAAATGCAACGTGCAACAGACGTTGCCACAACGTATGTGTTTGCTGGGATATAGCCTTCCGCTCTGCGCTTTCTGATATCTTCATGTTTTCTTGTAAATGGTCTGAAGGGCGAGTTTTATCCTCCACAAGGGCAAGACATTTAGGCTATGTTTGATTTTGCGCTGCCAGAGAAAGCGATACTAAAATCACGCGCATGTGTGAAACGCGGTTTACAAATACACTTGTTACTGAAGGCCCTGACTGAAACCCCACGGTACGCTACTGCTTGCAGTAGACTAATAACAAACAGAAGAGAACATGGCAATCCAACACAGAGACCATGTGCTCAACCAAAACAAAAGAAAACGACAGCCCTGGCTCCAGGATCCCAACACTGGAAAAAACAGACTAGACAGAACTGACCAGATCCTGACCCTATGCTCCAAATACAACACCCACAAAAGACAAACAGAACCAAAACCCAGAAAAATAAATCTGGAAAATGGGAAGAATACAAACCCTGAAAGCCCTGAAACAACATAAGTCTATCTGGATAAAAGTCTGTCAAATGCATAACCGGGAATGTAAAAATGAATAAACAATAATTGTGTACAGTAGTAAAGCATTTACCTGAACCCAAGTTCAGTATGTCCAGGATTTATTGACCAGTTACTCTTCTTGGACACAAAGCTGGATTCTAGAGGGTCCAGTCTGTGCATTCAGATGAGCACAAAAAGTGAATGTAATACACACACTCTTATATTAATCACTTTTGTAATGATTGATTGTTTAATGTATAATATTTATTAATATGTACTGTCCTACATAACAGAACGTATAGGTTACTAACATTACGTCAGAACTAAACTGACGAATTGGGATCTTGCCTGAGATTTTTCCTAGGAATCCACTCCCCGCTTCCGAGTATATAAGGCAGAGTGCAAACACATTACGTTTCCAACATTACGTTTTTTGTCTCCGTACCCTCCTTCAGGGAACGGGGGTTACATTAGTAAACTAGACGTTCCCTATCAGTCAGTAACGTTCAACGTTACGTCAGAACTGAACTTCCAGCGACCAAAGTAAGCTGTCTAGTCCGCACTTGTTGAGGTGGAAAAAAGGACAGGGCTTTGCATGAAGAATGTCAATCACTGGTGTTCCTTCTGACCCTATACAGAGAGACTATTGGATAGCACTGGAAAAGCGAGCCTAACAGACGTACCCACAGTGGGGCAGCGATGTGGAGCACAGGGGAAGTGAGAGCAAAGGAGGCAGCAGAGCAATTTCTGTCAGAAAAAGGTGCCTTCCACGACTTTGTGATCTCCTCGTGGCACTTCCGGGAAGAAAGGAACTGGAGCGGGATGTTGCTCTGAACACGTTGGGGGGTTCGACTCGAGTCCGAAGCTTGCGGCGGCCTAGGAAAGCATGGCAGTCAGCTCCGGGTTGGACTTAAACAACACTACTCTCCCCGAAGGGGGCAGAGCAGCCGAAACTTCGTCCCCAGAGGACTCAAACCGACACTCTGATGCAGCGATCAACGTCCGCTCCCCCGCGGGAGCCTCGAATGAGATGCTGGGTCCCCCATGGGAAGGACCAGCAAACGCAGCCATAAGCTCCACAGTCTGCAATGGAAAAGAGTGGGAGGGCCGCCGGGAGGGCGATATCCTCATATCACCTTGTGTATTAACCGATGGCTCTCTGCTGTAATCCCAAAGATCCCAATTAGTCAGTTCAGTTCTGACGTAACGTTGAACGTGACTGACTGAACTATTAACTGTTATAGTCTACATATCGAAGCTGTAAATTATGATTTTCATTAAATTCATTGAATACAGACACTGAGGACACTTAACAACATTACATTTGAACAATTCTTTTAAAAGAATGTTAAAACAGAATTAATAAGATAAAGATACTTTAGTTCAGTGTTTACCTAAATCCATGATCAGTGTGTCCACCAAGCTTAAGTGGAGGATCCATTGACTGGTCACTCTTCATGGACACACAGCTGGGTTCTGGAGGGTCCAGTCTGTGGATTGAAGGTGAACACAACAATGTTATTCACACACTCTTATTAGCATGGCTATGTTTGATCACTCAATTTAATCAGTCCATTTTTGTTTATTGTCTTTCTGTAAATGCAAAGCTGTTTAAGTTCCATTTGTGTGCTCCCTTGCCTGTCAGATTATCTCGTTTATTTGAATAAATACTGCTGCAAACATCCCTGTCTCAACTCACCCTTCATTTTACCTGCACGGCACCACTAAACTCAGGGCTGGACTGGGACAAAAAAAAAATCAGCCCTGGCGGCCCACCACTATAATGCAGAATCGGTCCAGTTGGACACCACCCATTTATTTGCGGCTTAAAAACAAGTGGATCCTGCAACTGCAGCTTGAATACAGGCACTGAAAAATACTTTAAAGGAGAACTCTGCAACTCTAGCGAACTCTAGTCACTTCTTCGCTGATTTTCCCTTTTGTTGTCGCATGTTTTCCCCACGAGCTCCCCCTACAGCTGTGGTGGGCGTATATTTCACAACACAGTCGTAAAAAACTCACTTGCGGCGGCCTCCTCCCCCTCTCTACAGCTGCTCATGTGCGTTTGTTTTGATCGGAGCAAGCCAACTGTATCATGTGGAGCTATGTCTACCGAGGTGGGTAATCTGGTAATACATGTTTAACCATCCAAATGATTTCTAAACAGTTTTATTAAGTTAAAAAAGTTACCAAGTTCTCCTTTAATTTCAGCACAGAAGATATAATAAGACAAATGGTTTAAAGTGTTTACCTAAACCCAGGATCAGTGTGTTCACTAAACTTAAGTGGAGGATCCATTGACTGGTCACTCTTCATGGACACACAGCTGAATCCTGGAGGGTCCAGTCTGTGGATTTAATTAAACACAAGTGAATGTAATTCACAGTCTTAAATGTGTGACTTTTGTATTAAACTAATTCCGGTGACTGAATTAATCCATTAATATATATTATGCTGTTGGAAACTTTTAAGCAAGTATTCATCCACATATCGGAGATGTTGATTGAGATATTTTAATATCTTCTGAAATGTATTGCTTCAACACTGAACAATTCTTTCTTTGTTTCAACACAGATGTAATAAAATAAATGTTTTTGTACAGTGTTTACCTAATACCAGGATCAGTGTGTCCATTAAACTTAAGTGGAGGATCCATTGACGCGTCACTCTTCATGGACACACAGCTGGGCTCTGGCTGGTCTGGTCTGAGCAAGTTGAACACAAACAAGTGAATGTAATTCACACACTTTTATTTTCATGATTTTTGTAATTAACTCATTTGGGTGACTGAATTAACTATTAATATATGATATACTATTGCAGATATTACAGCAAGTGCGACTGTTAATGTACACATCCATATATCAGGCACTGAATAATTATTTCTTCGTTTAAACACAGAAGATGTATAAAGACAGTTTAATACGGTGTTTACCTAAACCCAGGATCAGTGTGTCCACTAAACTTAAGTGGAGGATCCATTGACCGGTCACTCTTCATGGACACACAGCTGGGTTCAGATGACTTTGGTCTTTGCATCTGGACTGAACTGAAACAAAACATCAAGGAAAATTAGAATAAAACACTGTGATAATGACTGATTGTTGATTAACTGAATATTTATGTTAAATTAAATACTTACCAACAGGAAAGTGTGCCATTTGTGCCTGAAAACCACACTTTACCCAATTTTAATTGTTAAGCTAAAAGCACAAATTTTAAATATGACGATACATAAGGTTATGGTAATATCACTCAGCTTCATTGCAATAAATACACTAAGCTCTGAACGTTTACCACCCCCACACAACTGAGAGAAAAAAATTAAGATTTATAATTAAAAATGTAATAAAAATAAAGCTAAAGGAAAACACGGATGTAAGTTATTCTCTCATGAATAACATTCAGTGATGTACTGAAAGAGACATTCAGTGTTAAATATTATCCGATTCAGAATCAGAGTGGCAGAGCAAGCCTTTAACAAAATTCAAGACAGGATCCCAGGTGTTACTGAGGGTTTAAGCCAGGGAACCTCAAAGCAAATATCACACATTAATAATTATACAGCTAGTTACACTGATAACTGTGGTTTCTGTGAATTCTGGATGACTGCCAAAGGCGTTGCCTAAGCACTAAATAAGGGTCCTCAAATCCGGCCCTGGAGGGCCACTGTCCTGCAGAGTTTAGCTCAAACGCTCCTACCTGTAATCTTCTAGTAACTCTGAAGACTTTAGTTAGCTTCTTCAAGTGTTTGATTAGGCTGGAACTGAACTCTGCAGGGCAGTGGTCAGCATCAGCTAGACAGGTTGAGATAATATACCAACAAAGTCAGATAGTGACAGGCCGAGCCTCAAGTATAACAGTCACATTAGCTCTGTTTGTCTAAGACAAATGGTAGCAGCCACATAACACCTCAAGGCTTGCTCAAGATAAGATGTGATCACGCGACTGATCTATCTAATTGGTACAAACACTAAAGATCAATCAAATTAACTCACGGATACACAAACTGAAGAAGCAGCACTTCAGGCAGACAAGATGGATTTGGTCGAAGCAAAACGGCAGAATCATCAATCGCATGGTGGCCAAGAAAATGGGGGTTATGAGCCGCCTCACATCCTTAAAAAAATATATACATTGGAGAAAATACATTTTTTCTTTTGATGACACTATTTTTACATCATATTTTTAAAATACTTTAAAAGTAAAAATGGGGGTTTTCTATTTTAATTGGTTCAGTCTCTTCAGGCACTCACATGCTATTTAAATGTGTTACTTGTTACTATTTATTGAGTGGTAAATTGATTTGCTAGGAAAAAGTGTGGTTCTTATAACAAACGTATCATGTTAGAAATGAAGATAAAAAAGTTTTCTAGCAAGAAACCCAACTTTATGACTGTTGACTGAAGTAAAGTCAGTCTACACTGACAATACAACTAAAAGCTAAAAGGACGTAAGGTTTGTGAACAACACAATTTATTTTGTATTTTTATACCTCAGTGTATTTTTGATTTTTATATTTCTGCCTCCCCATGGCACCTTTTATTTATTAATTTATATTGTATTTATTTCTGTTTTTCCTTTCTCTTTCCTTGATTTAAGGATATAAAAAATAAACACCTTAGCTGGCGCTGCGATGATCCACTAGTGCCCCTGGCGGTCAGGACGAATGAAACTAAATATTTTTAAACATGTTTTGTGCCAAACCTTTTACATGACAAGTTTTGAGGTTGAATATCAGAGCAAATAATAGCCTTTTCTGGCAAATATCAGAACTGCACCACATTATTTACAATGGGTATTCCTGTACTATGTGCCAAAAGAACTGTATTTAAATGATTCATCTTAAATTAACTGAAACAAAACATGAAGGGAATATAGAATATTTATGGTAAATTATTTACCACTTAGTCATTCTCAGGAAATTACGAAATTGAGCCATGTTGGATCATATTTTACCAACTTTTAATTCTTAACCTAAAAGGCCAAGTCCTAAATATGAGGATACATAAGGTTGTGGTGGTATCACACACCTTCAATGAGCCTCAGTAAAACCATATAGCCTAGTTATATTAATAATACTGGTGCTTTCAATACCTGCCAACTCTTTACATGGCAACATTTTGAGCATAAATGGCAAAAAATAAATGGCCTAAACTCGCGAATATCATCGCACTGCACCACATTACTTACTGTCAGCATTCCTGTGCTTTGTGCCAGAAGACTAACTTTTTTATATTGTGAAAAGACAGTTTTATATTTTGCTGATATGCCATTAAGCAAAATTATGACAAAGACATTAAAAAGACGTCTTTTGAACATAATTTTGCTATAATATCTATATATAGCATATAGTGGGATATCTATAGGCTAAGAGAAAACAAACTCTTTGAAACTCCTGTTAAAATATCATATCAGGACTCAGGAGCTATTTGAACACAAAAGTCGAACTAGTGAGGAAGAATGTCTCAATATCGTTATCTATCTTTTCTAGAACGATATATTTGCGTTCTGAATGCAAATTCATTAGTCTACTTTAAACCATAAAATGTCTTTAGATTTATATAAAATTAATGGAAAATCAGGTAGGCTAATTAGCAAAACAAAATGGCCCTGGAGTGTACAGCGGTAGGTAGAAAAACACAAAAATAAAATTTAAGCAATAGGCCCGTTACTTAAACTGTATCTGTAAGACTCACCTGTGTGAAAATCTATCTGTCACAGGTCATGCTGATCATATTGATGGTACATTAAGAAAATCTAAATAATTTTTTATGTTTTAATCAAATGGCGCCGTATCCCGATGGATTTTACTTTCACTTTGTTAGACACCGCCTCTCAGATGAGCAGGAAAGGGGCGTAAAGTTCACTTTCCCGGTTTCTCACGGAGGAACAGTTTAAACAGCATGAAACTTTTCCTCTATATCAAATATAGCTAACAAAGAGATTCCCCCGAATGGTCCAATTGTTCTATTCTCGCACATCTGTGCGTCAAAGTACTCTTAGAGTGAGATTGAAATGTCATTAAAAACAAAAGACGACGAATATGGAAACAACAAACTGCGTTTGTACTGCTGGAGTACGAAAGAGTTGCTGTCCTCTACAGGTCAGATCAAGAATCACAAGCAGTAACATGCGTTCATCAAACAGTCTAGGGCAAATAACATCCACTAATTTTTTGAATATCCCAATCAACAAAATAAAAGTTTGAACCTCAACACCAGTATAAAAGGGATGCATATTTGAATAGATCTTCCACAAAAAAAATATTTAATTCATATAAACACACACACTAGGCTGGTTCGCTATCTTTGTGAACACTCTCCATAGGCGTAATGATTTTTATACTGTACAAACTGTATATCATATCCCCTTACACTAACCCTGCCATTCAGTTTTAATCATAATGTCTATTTGGCCCCAAATTCAACATAATTTTATATCTCAGTAAAATAAAACACAAATGCGCATTATGGGACATTACTGCTGACACATTTAGTTCAAATGTCACCCTTTACGTCTGTCTGCCTGTTTTAGAAATATTTAGCCAATGAAGTTCTTAAAACGAGCTTGTGTAAATCTTATTCGATCCTCAAGCTGTCAGTAAGCTGATAACTCCGCCCCCTCTATATTCACTGAATCAACTGAAGTTCCACAGCAGCCGCACAGTAGACCGCAGCTGAACGAAGTTTTGTGAAGGGTAAATAAATATCTTGTTGTTTTAATAAGTAGGCTACTACTAAACACTATGTCTATAAAGGCTCATATTTTATTTATTTGATGTCTGACTCACTGACTGAGACATGTGGGATGTCGCCTGAGACTGAAAGAGACGTCTAGGCTAGCATTTGCCATCTAGTCATAGCCAATACATAGCCTACACTTATATAGCCTGTGCATACAGTAGCATTTCATATTTTATAAAATGCGATTTTGGCCAAATATTTTACAACAGGAAAAACTGATCGCCCCGCCTATAGCCTACGTTAGCTACAACAAACTAGTTTGTACCTGTTGATGAAAATGTAATGTGATGCCGCCGGCGCCGTTTTAATGATGGACAAAAAATGCACATTCGCTGGTCAAAAACTATATATTGATAAGTAATACAACAACATATAATTTGTTTTTTTTACCATCGGAAAATCATAACAGGTGCGCCCCGCGCTGTTTCGTACTGGAACTTACACAAAGCGACGAGTGATCCTCGTCACTAGGTAACATATATTTCTAAGAAAGAAGTAAGAAATTTCTTCTTTGATTTATGATTGTTGATACACTTAATTATGACCGAAAGCGGTCATATAGGGATTGTCAAAGTTTTTTTTTTTTTTTTTTTTGTCACCTTACTGAATTTTTCGTCAACGATACCAGGGACACCGAAGCACCGGGGAACATGAAATTTGGTGGGCATGTAGCCCCACTAGACTTCTAAGGAAAAATTTCGTTTGGTCCCCGGGGGCCACTCCCCCCCCGCGCTGGGCCCCCCCAAACCCCCCAAAATGCAGTTTTTCCTAAATAACTACCTGAACCGTGGCACCGAGGATGAAGAAATTTTTATGGTATGTTGGTCTACTAGACTTTTACGGAAAAATTTCGTTTGGTCCCCGGGGGCCACTTCCCCCCCCGCGCTGGGGCCCCCTTAAATTTTTCGTCAACGATACCAGGGACACCGAAACACCGGGGAACATGAAATTTGGTGGGCATGTAGCCCCACTAGACTTCTAAGGAAAAATTTCGTTTGGTCCCCGGGGGCCACTCCCCCCCCGCGCTGGGCCCCCCCAAACCCAAAAAAATGCAGTTTTTCCTAAATAACTACCTGAACCGTGGCACCGAGGATGAAGAAATTTTTATGGTATGTTGGTCTACTAGACTTTTACGGAAAAATTTCGTTTGGTCCGCGGGGGCCACTTCCCCCCCCGCGCTGGGGCCCCCGTAAATTTTTCGTCAACGATACCAGGGACACCGAAGCACCGGGGAACATGAAATTTGGTGGGCATGTAGCCCCACTAGACTTCTAAGGAAAAATTTCGTTTGGTCCCCGGGGGCCACTCCCCCCCCGCGCTGGGCCCCCCCAAACCCCAAAAAATGCAGTTTTTCCTAAATAACTACCTGAACCGTGGCACCGAGAATGAAGAAATTTTTATGGTATGTTGGTCTACTAGACTTTTACGGAAAAATTTCGTTTGGTCCCCGGGGGCCACTTCCCCCCCCGCGCTGGGGCCCCCTTAAATTTTTCGTCAACGATACCAGGGACACCGAAACACCGGGGAACATGAAATTTGGTGGGCATGTAGCCCCACTAGACTTTTAAGGAAAAATTTCATTTGGTCCCCGGGGGCCACTCCCCCCCCGCGCTGGGCCCCCCCAAACCCCAAAAAATGCAGTTTTTCCTAAATAACTACCAGTGTTAATTTTGACAGCAAATTTTGATTTAGTTTTAGTCATAGTCTTTTGACTAAAATGCCATTTAGTTTGTCATATTTTAGTCATTTGAATTGTTTTAGTTTTAGTCGACGAAATACAATACGATTTTAGTCCACTAAATCTACAGTAGATTTAGTCGACTAAAATATAATGGGTTTAAATTTAAATGCATTTATTTAGAATTTCTCTCAAATTTCCAAACCCATATACTCCCGGAGAAAACATATATGAATGATTTTAAAGTTTGAATGTGCAATACAGATAAAGATTTTACTACTGTAACTTAAAAAAATATCTTAAAATTAAATAAAACCACTTTTCCTAAAGTAGAACAGTCTTTTTTTCAATGAATGATATATGAATTCTTTATAACTACTTGCATACATCATTCTCTATTCTTTCAAGCAGACATATTTATTTGTATGAATTAAATATAATTAATCCTTATTAAAGCTATTAACGAGCAGTGAATGCTTTTCTCTTTTTCTTTTGTTGCTTGATCAATATTAAGGACAGACAGACCGCATTAGGTTTATTACCCACTGTCACTTTAAGACATCGGATCATGTCCAATGACATGCGGATCCAATTGCACTGATGCACATCCGATACACTCACAACTGTTTAAGACATAACCGACATAATTTACATGAATACTCTCCAAAACGAACATTTAGACAATGTTGTGTGTATTTGTCCATTCATACACGAAAGAGAGCTCAATTCTGTACTCGCGCGCTGTATGTCTATGTGAATGGCTGCACGCTTCGGGTCGGGTGTGTGCGCACAGAAAACCGTACCGAATAGAGCTCTTTTTTTGCGTTGTCACTCTTATTCAGATCTACATGTCTGCTCTACTCATTCTCCCAGACGTTTACATGTTTTAACGCTTTATGAGACATGCAGCGCATGCCAACTCGTGTGCCGCTGGGTAGATCAGCATGTCACAGTACACGTGCGCATCTACCACAAATGCAGGACATCAGACTGGATCGCTTCCCAAATCGTCACTATCTAACATTTTCGTCTAGTTTTTATTCGTTGACGAAAATGTCAATAGATTTTCGTCATAGTTTTTGTCATTCAAAACTAGTTTTTATTTAGTTATCGTCTCGTTTTCGTCTGTGAAAAAATGTCGTTGACGAAAATAATGACGAAAATTATTCGTCAACGAAATTAACACTGATAACTACCTGAACCGTGGCACCGAGGATGAAGAAATTTTTGTGGTATGTTGGTCTACTAGACTTTTACGGAAAAATTTCATTTGGTCCCCGGGGGCCACTTCCCCCCCCCGCGCTGGGGCCCCCGTAAATATTTCGTCAACCATACCAGGGACACCGAAACACCGGGGAACATGAAATTTGGTGGGCATGTAGCCCCACTAGACTTCTAAGGAAAAATTTCGTTTGGTCCCCGGGGGCCACTCCCCCCCCGCGCTGGGCCCCCCCAAACCCAAAAAAATGCAGTTTTTCCTAAATAACTACCTGAACCATGGCACCGAGGATGAAGACATTTTTATGGTATGTTGGTCTACTAGACTTTTACGGAAAAATTTCGTTTGGTCCCCGGGGGCCACTTCCCCCCCCTAGCTGGGGCCCCTCGTAAATTTTTCGTCAACGATACCAGGGACACCGAAGCACCGGGGAACATGAAATTTGGTGGGCATGTAGCCCCACTAAACTTCTACGGAAAAATTTCGTTTGGTCCCCGTGGGCCACTCCCCCCCCGCGCTGGGCCCCCCCAAACCCAAAAAAATTCAGTTTTTCCTAAATAACTACCTGAACCGTGGCACCGAGGATGAAGAAATTTTTATGGTATGTTGGTCTACTAGACTTTTACGGAAAAATTTCGTTTGGTCCGCGGGGGCCACTTCCCCCCCCGCGCTGGGGCCCCCGTAAATTTTTCATCAACGATACCAGGGACACCGAAGCACCGGGGAACATGAAATTTGGTGGGCATGTAGCCCCACTAGACTTCTAAGGAAAAATTTCGTTTGGTCCCCGGGGGCCACTCCCCCCCCGCGCTGGGCCCCCCCAAACCCAAAAAAATTCAGTTTTTCCTAAATAACTACCTGAACCGTGGCACCGAGGATGAAGAAATTTTTATGGTATGTTGGTCTACTAGACTTTTACGGAAAAATTTCGTTTGGTCCGCGGGGGCCACTTCCCCCCCCGCGCTGGGGCCCCCGTAAATTTTTCGTCAACGATACCAGGGACACCGAAGCACCGGGGAACATGAAATTTGGTGGGCATGTAGCCCCACTAGACTTCTAAGGAAAAATTTCGTTTGGTCCCCGGGGGCCACTCCCCCCCCGCGCTGGGCCCCCCCAAACCCAAAAAAATTCAGTTTTTCCTAAATAACTACCTGAACCGTGGCACCGATGATGAAGAAATTTTTATGGTATGTTGGTCTCCTAGACTTTTACGGAAAAATTTCGTTTGGTCCCCGGGGGCCACTTCCCCCCCCCGCGCTGGGGCCCCCTTAAATTTTTCGTCAACGATACCAGGGACACCGAAACACCGGGGAACATGAAATTTGGTGGGCATGTAGCCCCACTAGACTTCTAAGGAAAAATTTCATTTGGTCCCCGGGGGCCACTCCCCCCCCGCGCTGGGCCCCCCCAAACCCCAAAAAATGCAGTTTTTCCTAAATAACTACCTGAACCGTGGCACCGAGGATGAAGAAATTTTTGTGGTATGTTGGTCTACTAGACTTTTACGGAAAAATTTCATTTGGTCCCCGGGGGCCACTTCCCCCCCCCGCGCTGGGGCCCCCGTAAATTTTTCGTCAACCATACCAGGGACACCGAAACACCGGGGAACATGAAATTTGGTGGGCATGTAGCCCCACTAGACTTCTAAGGAAAAATTTCGTTTGGTCCCCGGGGGCCACTCCCCCCCCCCCCCCCCCCCGCGCTGGGCCCCCCCGCGCTGGGCCCCCCAAAACCCAAAAAAATGCAGTTTTTCCTAAATAACTACCTGAACCGTGGCACAGAGGATGAAGAAATTGTTATGGTATGTTGCTCTTAAGGGCCCACATCAACCTAGCCCATAATCACTCATTTGTGATTTGCGCCCCTCCCATAAAAAATGAAAATGCAATATTATTCTGCTTTAATCGCCCCTATCTTCAGTGGAGATGTTCAGAACTGCACCATATTTCATGTGTATGATTAACTTGACATCCTCTGGGGGTATCCTCTGCTAAGTTTTGTAGAATTTCATCCATGGGGGGGGTATAAAATAAATTCATTTATGTGCACATTTAGTGACTGTACACTCATCGGCCTGTAGATGGTGCTGTTGAGCGAAGGGTTGCTGGTTTAGGATGATACTGTCACACACACACATGCAGGAATACAAACAAACGCAAGCATGCACACACACTGACATCCACACGCACAGACACACACCCATACACACACATACAAATCCACATGCACAGACACACACACACAAACACACACGCGCACACATGTACGCACACATACATACACGCACAGACACACACACACACACACAGACACACACATACACAAACACACACACACATACACACACACACACACACAGACAGACATGCACATACTATTACTTTTTTTAGGTATATACATAAACACGCAATACAGCCAAATTACTCCACGTCATTTATTTTTGTGGAAAGCCAGTGCAGGCCTGAGCGGCGGTCATATTTTGTACCGCGATGCGGTACATCTAGTTTATTAACATTTAGGCTAATCATGTTATGGTAATAATATTAAATTATTGTTAATTCAAGGCTGTTGATATGCACGTATTTGCTATCTAGCTAATTGTTAATCTATTCTATACTCTCGTCCTCACATGTATAAAATGTAGTAAAACATGGTTTTACTACAGTAATGTTGTAGTAGTAACAAAAAAAAAAAAAAACATTAGAGAAGATCACTGTGAAATCTTTATATTTTATCATGCAGAATGTAATTCATGATTTAATTAATTCCAAGGCTTCATTTATTTGATCCAAAATACAGCAAAAACAGTAATATTGTGAAATATTTTTACAATTTAAAATAACTTTTTTCTATTTTAATATTTTAAAATGTAATTGATTTCTGTGATCAAAGCTGCATTTTCAGCATCATTACTCCAGTTCAGTACTCTTCGGTGTCACGTGATCCTTCAGAAATGCTTTTCACTGCAACTACTTTTCACACTATTTTTTTTTTTTTAATCTTATTTTAGGGAAAGTGTAGTGAATAAAGAGACCTTCAAGAGACCAACATCCCTGGCTCACTGTAATTAGGTTTAAAGAAGCCCTTAAAACCCTGTTTATCTATATTATTATTATGGTTGTTATTAATCGTGAATAAATCTAAAGCTTTTGAGACTATTATTTTGTGTTATTGAAAATGGGAGGGGGGTGCCCTTTTTCAGTTTCAGCACATGCCCCTCAAAAGGTCTGTGCACAGCCCTGATAGACTTCTATAGTTCAATGTTAGGCTGCATAGATTAGGTCAGCTGGAACCGGGAACACTTCCCATAAATCCTGATGTACTCTTTACATCATGAGAAGAATGGCATCTACGCTAATTTTAGTGTCTTTGTTTATCCCAAGGTTTTCCCCGCAGCCTGCCGTATCCAGATCTAACGAAGGACCTTCACCTGGACCCGATCCAACGCAGTGCTGAAGTGCCAACTAGTCTCTCCCTATGGAGGATCCCTTTACCACTCTACAGATAAAGCATTGTCGGGAAAATTTGTTTCACGTACCTACCCCGAAGCATCAAAATAAAATAAAATTCTGTATCAATTTTATAAAGAAAGACCAGTACTGTCAGGGTTCGTACAGGAAGCAGACAAGAAGGTAAGTTTAAAGTGCTTTATTTACAGAACGGATCCAGAGAAGAATGGTGAGTATGCAGTTAACAGATAAGCAATGGTAACTTAACTGAATGATAATAATGTCTCTTTTGCAGGTGATGATGGCAGATGACAGGTGACAGATGAACCAGGCTGAAGAAGATCGGGAAAGCAGGCAAGTATTCGGATGACGAGAGGTGAGTGTGTGTCAATGTTAGAGATGTGTGTTGACGAGTAAAGGTATATGGGGATGAGTCAAAGGATGGATGAGATCTGACACAGTCTCTTATCTGTTTCAGGCTGGTAGATGAAGGTTGCACGGAAGCTGTCAGACGGGCTGAAGAAGGCTGGCAGATGAAGACTGAAGATTCAATAGACAGACTGAGTAATCCAAAGACGCGGGTAAGTATACAAAGCAGGTAAGTGGTTTAGTCTTCGTATCAGAGTGAGGGAGACAGAATGTCGATGACATATCAACAAGACCAGACAGAGAGTGAGTGACTGAGAGCTGAATATAACGGTGAGCTGGTGATGGGATCCAGGTGACGGTGATTACTACTTAGAGAGTGAGTGCAGGTGTGCGCCAAGGAGGATTCTGGGGAGTGTAGTGCAGAGACAGATGAGGAAGACAAACGGTGGATGTGACAAGTACTTTGTTTAGGCTTGGTTTGTAGGGAATTGCAAACCTGCGCACATATATTCAAACGCACATAACTATAGAACCAATTCTACATGTGAACGCCATCAGCGTTTCTCACAGGTTTGCGTTTAAAGTCTGTGTAGAGAGAATGGTGTCGTCTTAGCGGCCCCAAATTTAATAACAAATTATCGTTGTGACGGAAGTGAATCAATCAAAACTAACTTTAGCTGGAAAATAACTTTATCAAAGAACCGCTATAAAGCCCAAGCAATCTCTGTTACCTTAAATTATATGTTTGTCTCTGTAAAGCTGCTTTGAAACAATCTACATTGTTAAAAGCACTATATAAATGAGGATGACTTGACTTGACACAGACTGAAAGAAGAACAGAAAAGATACAGATAATAGTGAGAGTCACAGAGAGGTTCCTGGATATCAGAGGGCTAACATGGGAGATGGTTAGAGATGGTCTAACTTCAAAAACACAGCCTAGTCAAGAATCATGGGATGGACAATCTTGATGTTAATAATATTACAATGCAATGCTAGAAGTTTGGTGGAATTTAAGGGTTATAAATCAGATGGAGAACAAACCAGATATGTGTACAAGCGTCTTGGCTGAGACCTAAATTTGATCTTGCAATAAAAGGATATGTATCTGTAATAAAAGTATATTGATAAGAATGTAAATGTGAAATGCAACGTAGGTTGCTTTGGATAAAAGCGTCTGCCAAATGCATAAATGTAAATGTATCTGTGAAACAAGAGATCGGGAAGAGGGAAATGGAGGTGGGCAATCCATGCAAGCAAATGACATTGGAAGAGATGAAGAAGATAGAAGGGCAAAGTATAGATAGAGGGTGATCTGGTGTGGATTTCAAGTTGTCATTCAGAAGCAGTTAAAAAAGTCGACTCGAAAAAGAAAGCGAATGAGAAGGAGGAGGAATGGAGAGATCAGGGTTTAAGTCAAGGCACTGGATTGCAGTGTTAGGAAAGATACTTTTCACAAAAAGGTGCTGATGACCATGGCTGTAAGATTAAAGTTATTTTCATATAGTATATTTATGTCTGTTACTGCAACCTTCTTTAAGTTCAGGACGAGCCGTGAAATTAAATATTTTACTCATGTTTTCTGTCTATATTTTTTTTAATAAAAATGTTTATGGCCTTTAGGAAAAATAAGGTATATTGATGTAATCAGTTTTCCTGAGAAGTGGAGGATCCATAAATCTGTGAAAACCACCTCAGTGCTCCCACGATGACTTCTCTGACGAAAGCAATAGTCCGGTGGCGTAGTGAAAATACCGTTAAGGTGATAAAAGCACCAAATTTTGTATGGTGTTTCCTTAGGGTCTGTAGTGTAATTTTGGCCTAGGAGCCCTCGGAAAAACACCTTTGTAACGTGTCATATTAGAAGTATATCATTATCATTGAAATGCTTAATTTTCAGTCATTTTCAAGTTCCTGCACAAGATAAAGTGAATCCCAAAGTTAACATTTTATGTTTATTTCTGTTTATGAACTTTTACATAACTAAAGTTTCAATACATGTCAAAGTATTAGCAATAAGATCTTTATTGGCCAAATTGATAATTATGAGTGGTTACAGTTGCATTTGCAAAGATATGAGCAGTCTAGACTTGCTTTGCCACATTTACAGGAGGAACAATCCCCCTTACAGCAACATTTGATAAGTTCTCTGCAGGCTGTGGGGACTTCTGGAGGTGTCATCCAAACTGGTTCCAATACATGAAAGTTGGACTCGTCTTCAGCATGTCATTTCTCCAAGTGATAAAGGTCTCTTCATCTTTGGGGCCAGCAATAAGCCTAAAAGCTTCTGCTGTAGATTGTGAAGTGACAGTAGAGATTGTGAACTTTGTCAGAGCAAAAAGAGGCTGGTCAAATGTAGTGACTGGGATTTGCCCAGGATTAAGAAATTCAATAGCTTGTCTAAGAACATTCATGCCATGTTTAATCATGGCTGGAGTGGCAGATCTCTCATAAAAAGGAAGGAGTGCACATTTTGCTGGGGTGTTTCCACCAATGGTTGAAGCATGATATGCAGACCATGCAACTGCATCATCACTGGCCAGTTCTGTCTTCTCTACAAGTGGCAGTGCATGATTGACCCAGTTGTTTTCCTCTTCTCTTGCATAATCCAGTAAGCCCATAGCTATAACTACATTACACTCTAGCACTGAAACAGAAGTATTTTTCAGAGCTACAGTGGGGACAGTGGCAAAAGTGTCAGGAAGAGCTTTATTTTTATTTTCAAAAGGTGGTATCATAATGGGTGGTCTCTGTACACCACAGTCATCCTTAGTTGGAAACTGAAACATGCTGATTCCAGTACCATGAAAGGAGCCTACAGAAGTGGTTGAACAAGGTTATCAAGGGCACTAACTGTGAAGAGCCCTTTCCGGAGACGAGCTGGAACCACAACACCATCAACTTCAAAACGTTCACATGTGGCTTTAGCAAGCCAGTCTTCAATTTGAATAACTCTGTCATATGAAATGCTAATACCCATTTGGTTTCATTGCTAGACCAGTTGCTTGCTTCTGGTTTGTACATGTACATTAAGGCCTATGTAAATAGGGAGCGGTGGTTCACGATCAAGGCTGTGTCTGGTCAGCAGTGGGTGTTGCCCTTTTCTTAGTGTTATAAAGAATGCCTTGTCCCATTGTGAGGCAAGCCTGAGCCTCACATTTATCTTGATCTTTCAAGTTGGAGCCGTTCATTATCATCAAGATAAGAGACTTTAGGCTTGAATGAAGTGAGGTTTCTTGATATCTTTCTAGGAAGGAGCCAGTGAATTTGAAGCCTGTATGGTTGAATATGTCATTTCTAATAATCTTCGCAGCTTTTGCCAGGATGAGAGCATCTTCATCAAAATCTCTCGTCCTCGGAGCTTCCCTTATTTCTGTCAGTATCAAATGTCAGGAGAGCACCTTGACCTATGCCACCCTCACAGAAGAAGCACTTCCGGACATCCAGTCGTGGGCGTTTCATTGGCTTTCCCCCTCCAGATTCAACAGCATCCCGCACGTTCTTCCTTGTCGCTTTCATAAGCTTTGAATTGATAAACTTTAGGTGGCAAGATTTGTGCCGAGAAGCAGAATGTGAAGCAAAATTTCTAGCAGTTTCATCATTCCCAGAATAGAGTTTAGTTGGAAGATTGTCAGTCGCCCTGAATTGCTCGACATTAGCAAGAAATGATCTATAGGCATGAGATTTATGCCTTATGCACTTGTCCCAGGTGTCTGCAAGGGATATCTCAGGGGTTCAGAGGTGTCTTTCTGGCAAATAATACATAGAGCCCAGTTCAGCTCCATGTTGAAGTTTCAGAAACTAATGTTATGTAAGCATAAAAGAACGAACGAAATCAAGACATTCTGACCTGCAACACGTCTACAATAGGAAACCAAAATAACTGAAAGTACATCTAGCTATGTACTGTCACACACAAACAGGATTTAATGTGATGTGAGGCAGCCTAACATAAAACTAATGACCAAACTATGAACTCAATAGATAGCTATATGAATGACCTAGTTGAATTGAAAAATAAAAGAGAAAACCAAGATCTCTTAACATTTAAGCATTTTTGCTGCCTTTTTTAATAATTCCGCCTATATTATACAGGGATTTTTATTTTATTTTTTTTTAGGTATAAGGTGTCTTGGCACTGTATTTTACACTTATAATATGGAAGATCTACTGGCCTGAGCACAAATTAACAAAAGGAAGCTTATTCAGTGGTCTTAAAAGGCCATTATTGAAAGTTTTACTTAAGAGGAAAAACAAAAACAAAAAAAATGTTTTTCATGAATATTGTTTTTTAAGTGATTTGACACTAAATTTCAATATTTCAGCTGGGCTAGGCTGAAATCATTCAGGAGGTCCTAAAGAAGCTTCATGTAAAATGTGGTGCTTTTATCACCTCTGTAACAGTATTATTTAATATGAGCACTACCCAACTGGACTACAACACTGGCCTGTGTCTCCCTCTGTTGACGGAAATGATAAAGACATTTATAGCAATTTGTGTTCATAGCAATTAATTTATGCTTATAGCAATTTATGTTCACCTTTAATATTTTGCTTCAGGAAGCTGATGTTACGTAATGGAAAAGTACAACTTACTGATGCAGAGTTCAATACAGGGTCTTCTGTTGGGAAAATTATTAAAACAATATGGAATAGTGACAGACTCTAAGAAAAATCATGCTGAAAGCTTTTAATAATTTTAACAATCACATAATTCTTAAAGCTGATACTTTTTAAAGATTTATATAGCCTAGGTCTATACATGATGTAGCCTATGTATTTATGAACACTAATGAAGTAACCGAGTTTCTCTCTCTCTCTCATTTTCTCAAGACAGTTTTGCATGTTGGCACGTTTGTGGCAGCACTGACGTCAATGAAGGACACCTTTCTCACTGACACACACACACACACACACACACAGGAGTGTTGTGATTGGCTGGAAGAGACTTGGAGGCGGGATCAATCATCTATTCCAGTCTTCTCTTTGGTCAGAGCGGTACAGTATGTGACGATTTGTGCATAATTGTGTCGTTAATCAGGGGTGGATCTAGAAAATAATTAGTTAATATTTATGGGGTGGCGAGAGGGGGGCAGGAATTTTTGAGGGGTGGCAACATATGGCAGACATATATATACTGAATTTAATCACAGTTATCACAGTTTGATGAGAAATAGTATGTACACACAACAAAAGGGCACAGGCTGCCATTTACAAACTCATACAGACAAACTTAATCTCATTCTCATGCAATCAATGTCTTGCATTTGAGGTTTCATGTGAAACAGTTCATATTAGGAAAAAGCGACCATACAATGTGATCTCACTTAATATGAGATAGAAGTATGATAGAAGTTAGGGGCATTATCCCAGGAAAGGCATTAAGGTAAGACACAGGTGATGAGTGGCAGATGTGTGAGAGTGGAAGCAAACAGTTTTTGACTGTGTCAGAGAGGCAGCGTTGCAGGCAACATTTGTACAAGAAGAAACTTTACAAAGAAAAACGTACCCATGAAGATCTATGGACTGAGCTGTACTAAAGTGAGCATAAATACACTGTGGAAATAAATGGGTCACGGCACTCAAACAAGGTACTGGACATCGCTTTTATTGTTTAAGGCCCTTTCACACTGGATGCGTAACGAAAAAGCGAAACGAAAAAGCGAATAGTTCGTGTGCGAATAGTTCGCGTCAAAACCATTCACATCAGACATGTAACACACGAAGCGAGCGAGTGTGTGTGTGCGCGAGTGAATGAGCGAGTGTGTGCGTGTGTGTGTGTGTGCGCGAGTGAGAGAGTGTATGTGTGTGTGTAACAAGTTAAAATCATTCGACTAGAAACTGTAGATATCACACAAAGAATGTATAGTATACTAAAAGCAGCATAGTCTCACTACATTTTGTTACATGTTCAAAGTAAACACGGTCTCTGTCTCTATCTTTGACGTAATAGTGTTAGCTTTCTATCCCAAATGTAGTTTAGCCTGCTAGCCTACACAGCACAGGACTATACAACGACTAAAACTATCACACAACACACTCACAGTCACAGTCGTGATAACCGTGTTGGTTGGCAATGCTACACCACACGCTGCCTTTCAAATCGTTGTCCTTGTAGTATATGATTGGCTGAAGTCTAGTATTCTGTCGCCGCAAAAGTAAAAAAAAATCGACATCGAAGCGAATAAAATAAAAGTCGTTTTTTCGCCGCAGCACATTCGCGTTCGGTGTGGAAGCACTCATTACACAAACAGCTGATCGAAAAATAAAACCATCGCGCGAATTATTCGTGCGTCAAAATCGCGTCCAGTGTGAAAGGGCCTTTACCCAGAACACACTTTCTCCCCATTTGTCCCTCAGTAACTTTACTTTTTTTTTTTTTGACAGATGAGGTCTTTACTGAAAAAGTGATGAGAAATACAGCACAGTATATACAATATTCACAGCAGTTAAGGCGACATGAAAGGGACATTTCATGCGTGTAAATATGAGCTGCTGTATCAACAAATCAACAAAAAGGCTCACAGAGTTACAAAGGGTATGTAACATCAAAATCTCCACAAACCTGAAAAGAAGTAAAATACATTCAGCTCCCAGTCTGAAAAAGTACAAAAACATTTTGTGAGTATGTTCATACAGGCCGTTACTGGACAGTTTTATACTGTATATACATTATAAAACAACAACAATAACAACACTGCTTCATGTTCAACAGGATTTACGGTACACCATTTACACCAGTGTCACATTTTAAACTTTGTTTCTCACACTTTTGGTTTTATTAAAGGTTCTCAGTTGCCAAAACAAAGATATAAACACTTAAAGTACAAAAAAAAAAGTAAATTTAAAGTACAGATTCTGTTGAGGTCATTTTAACAGCTTTGTAAAGGCTCACCAGTGAGAATAACATGAAGTTGTCATGCCTTTAACAGCTGAATGTGGCGATTTCCATGTAGCTCAGCAAAACGCTTCACAAATGTATCTAACTTAGATGATCTAATGCCCTTGTGCGTTTTGATTCAATGCTGAGTACAGCCAAACTCGATAGTCTCTTTTCTGTCATAGTTGACCGCAAATAAGTCTTTATGAGCCTGAGAGATGAAAAAGTTTGTTCACAGGATGCACTGCTCACAGGTAAAACAACCGCTATTTTACACAACCTGGACAACTCATAAAACACATCCTGGTATGGGTCCAAAAACTGAGTGAACTCCATTAGAGTGGTAGGACTCTCCTTTTCCCCCTTTTGTCTGTCTAGTAATCTCCTCGTCTGATGTTACTCGTTTTTGAGATCCTCAATATTTGAATCATAAGCTTCAGCCAATATCAGAACAGCCTCCTCTCTCAAAAAAGTTGGACTTGACGGTAGGGCTGCCCCCAAATAGTCGACTAAACGTTAGTCGATATGAAGAGGGCTTGGTCGAATACATTTTCATTAGTCGGTTAGTCGCAAAAAAAGTTGCTTAGCAACGACAGACGCCTCCAGAGCGCAACCGCCCTAGCACTTTCGAAAAAGGAGAACGCGGCGCGCCTAGCGTTTTCAGCGCGTTTGGTTTTTAGGCGCGATATGTGAACGGCTATACGCCTCCACTGTATCCCTTCCACATCCACTCCATCAGAGTGCATCTTTTCAAAGGCCGGCTTCATTGTGTTCAAGTCAAGAAGCTCCCTTCTTCCCAACAATGTGGACAAGCTGGTGTTCCTCTCACATAATATGAAAAAAATAAAATCGAATTGAAAGCTTAGGTAAGAATGCTTAATTTCCTTTTTGTAGTGTTTCTGTTTGCTATCCGTTAGGCTATATAAAAAAAAAAAAAAAAAAAAAACGGGGGTATTTTTATAACGGGTAGGCTATACAAATAAATAAATACATATTTTTATTTATTCGTTTTTATATAATGCAGAAGTTGTTTTTTATTCTGTAAGAAAAATTAGTCTGATGTTTGCAATTTGTTGTTTCAGGTCAAGACTCTGATATTCTGGGCTTTGCTCTGATATTTTTGATTTGTATTTGTGTTCTTTAAATATTTGTTCCACATTTTGTCTTAAATATAGTTGTTCTAAACAATTTAATCAAATACTTAGGCTGTTGATTTGTTTGCCGCCTTCTTTTTTATTCTAAGTTTTGGCGTTGTGCGATGTGCCATGTGCATTTATTAAATTGTTCGTTTTTGTTAATTTTCCTTTTGAACAATATAAAAATTATATTAATTTTCCACTGTATTTTTATACCAAACAACGTTTTTGCTACAGTATTAATTTGTTTTTTTGCCTTGTTTTGTACTAGGCCTAAGTTACTAATAAGTTTATTTTATTTATTTTAAAGAACGAATTTTATTTTATTTTATTCAAAACTTTTTTCTTTTTTTTTGACATGTAACTGTTACAGTTTGTATTTTTGATAATAAATTATTAAAATGCACAGGCAGTCTGATTGCTGTTTTTATGTTATAATTAGCCTAACGTTCCGGCCACTGATTTTTATGTCGTAAGCTCTGTATACTTTAAACACTTTACTATTCTGTTTTAAGCGCTTCATTTTCATTTTGAACGCGCTAATATCATGCTTTAGCATTTTCTGTCATATGGAAGTGTTAAACTTCAACTTGGACCATACCTTTTCTTGTATATACGCAAGTTTTTATATTAATATCATAAATGAACGATTATTTGACTAATCGCTAAAATGCAGGAGTGTTAGTCGACTAGGAATATCTTTAGTCGGGGGCAGCCCTACTTGACGGATTTAGTGCCTGGACACCCTGCATAATGTTACAATTTGTGTTAGAAATTCTTCTTCCTATTTCTCCAATCATGTTATCCACAACTGGATAGTACACAGAGACACAAAAAGTGTGTTTGCTATGTGGAACTACATGCTGTCCCAAGATGCAGTGGATGACAGTATCCTGAAGCACCTTTGCTGTCTGTCTTGGCCTCTTTGGTTTTCGCTGAGTTGTATCAATGTTACTTCGTAGACATAAATCAAGTGTTTTACTCCACATTTCCTCAAAAGAGGCTTGACTACGGGACTGGACCAGTGTCTCTTTAAGTGCTTCAATAAGTTCAACAGCCTTAGCATAGTCCACTGTTTTAGACTGGAACATGTCTGATAAAAACTTGGAGTCACTCAGGACCTTTCTGAACAGAACAAGAGATCCAGCAAAATTCAGATCAATTTGAGCCAATATCCCTCTTGCTTCCACAGCTCTTTGTGGATGGTTCTCAGATGCGATCTCTTCAAGCACCTGTACTATTGCAGGCAACCTGTTCATAACATTGCGACATGCTCTGTGCCTACAGGCCCAACGTGTATCACTTAGCCGTTGGAGTTCCCTTGGTGCACCATCAAACATCTCCCGCTGCACTTCCAGCCATTTGTTATGTACATAAGACCCAGACATGAATACATAGTCGTTCCAATAATGAGAAGAAGTTTCCTGCATCTGCCACACTTTTTACAGCATCTACTATAACTAAGTTCAAGCAGTGTGCACTACAGTGAACATAGAAGGCATGTTTGGCTACTTCTTTTATTTTTGCTTGAACACCTGCATGTGCCCCGCGCATCACTGCTGCGCCATCGTAGCCCTGGAGAGAGAGAGAGAGAGAGAGAGAGAGAGAGAGAGAGAGAGAGAGAGAGAGAGAGAGAGAGAGAGAGAGAGAGAGAGACCTACAAGGTTTTTCTTGTACACCAGCCCATGCTTCTCAAGGAAGAATATAATCTTAGTGTTCTGCCACTTCAAACCCCAGAAAGCTTTCATGAACCACACCATTGTAAAAATATCTCAGAACAAATGACATTTGCTTTTTTTTTTCTGAACATATTTAGTTTAATCAACAATAACTGAAAACTGCTTGCTCGTTTTAACTTCCTGGATGATTTCTTCTTTGACCATTGCAGCCAAGCACTCAAGTATTTCATGCCCCCCCTGCTTTGCTATAGGGATGATTCGCCCTAGTACGAGTTCGTTTACCATCGAAATGACTTCGAAGCTGTTATATTAAAGTACAAATCTTGCACAGTGTGCCTTTAATAACAAATAAACTATCACCATCATTACAGGTGTTTTATTTACCTTGTGAGCATCACCAAGCCACAGCAGGCTACAGCATACATGACCCGAGTCACTTGTAGTTGGTCTGGCTATGCGTCACTCAGTCAACAACAGGCCAATCAGAAGAGAGGCTCATGAATATTAAGAAGATTGGCCAAAATCGACCTGTTTTTTATTTATTTATTTTATTATTTTTTTTTTTTATTGAACCACACAACAACAAGATACATACTCTAGCAGAGGAACAAAAAAAAAACAATACAAACAATTACAATAAGGGGCATATTCAGAAAAAAGAACCGAAACAAAACCGTTTACAAAAATTAAAAATAACAAGGGAGCTATAAAATAACCTGAACAACAACCTATAGAAACAAAGGAGCAGTAGGCCTACAACACTCAAAACAGTAAAAATTCTGTTATGTCACAAAGTATTTTTTTGGCTGACTTGTACATTTTAATTTTTTGGAGAGATGAAACAAAAAGTTTAAAATCATTGATGAAACAATTAAATGACGGCTTAGAATTTTTCCATTTACTGCAGTGAATATGATATTTACACAGAAGAATGATCACATTAATTAGGTCCGATACGGACATATCCAAATTTTCCACAAAATACAGAATTTCAACAGTATCAAGCAAAGGAACACCATCTATTTTTAGAGACAACCAAACCTTGATATCTTTCCAAAACTCTTTGGTAACCGGACAAAAGACAAATAAATGTTCTACTGTTTCCTCAAATTTTCCACAAAAGACACAAGCGTCCACCATGAATTTAAATCGCTTTTTAAGAAATTCAGCAACTGGATAAATATTACGTATTATTTTGAAATGAGTTTCTTTAACCTTGGGAGAAACAGGCCATCTAACATATTTTGAGACAGCCTTTACCATAGTGGACTGCGATAGAGATTCAGGAACCAGCAGTGGTTTGTTAAAATCTGCATATATTTTAGATCTTAACACCAAACCAATTACCTTGTTATTACATTTCTTATCAATTAAATCTAGACCATTAATCAGTAGGGCCGGAAGAGAAGGCTCACTACTGTAATATTTTAAGATACCACAAATTAATTGTAAAAGGGGAAGAAGAACGGCTTTACAGATTTTGTCAAATTCTCTTGTTGTACAAGCCACGTCATATTTCTCTTTGAAACTCTCAAAACTAAGGAAATTACCTCTGCGATCTAGGATATCAGTCACAAATAAAATGCCCTTCTCAAACCAATTCCTCTTAAATAATGATTTTTTATTTATTAAAAGGACCCTATTATTCCAGAGTGTGGATCTATGGGGAGTAAAATTATGTGTAAATACCATTTTCCAAAAATGAAGGATTTGCTTATGGATATTAGACATTCTAAGAGGGATTTTATTAACTTCAAAATCACACCTTAAAAGAAATTCCAGGCCACCTAACTTATTGAACAACCTTCTGGGAATGTGGAACCACATTGAATTTGGTTGAGAAAGAAACTCTTTAATCCATTTAATCCTAAACACACCTATTAGTGCCTCAAAGTCAATGGCCTTAATTCCACCTTCATTATAATCTCTGACTAGTTGAGATCTCTTAATATAGTGGGTTTTATTTCTCCACAAAAAATGGAATAAAACAGAGTTGGCTTTACTAATATTGTTGGAGGAGACATAAAGAGAGTGACAAGGATAAGATAATTTGGATATACCTTCAGCTTTAGACAGAAGAACTCCAAATACTGTTAAATCTCTGGTTAACCAATGACTTAAGGTCTTTTCCGTGTCAACGATTCGATTGGCAATATTTACATCTTGCCTTCTAATTGGGTTTTTGGATATTGTGATTCCTAAATATTTAACTTCTTGAACAACTTTAATATTACTAATGGTAGAATCCACACTTGTATGAACTGGAAGTACTTCACATTTATTTAAATTGAGAGTTAAGCCAGATGCTTTGGAGAAAGTTTGAATGATATTAATTGTTTTTTCAACCATAGATTTGTCTTTTAAAAAAATGGATGTATCATCAGCAAATTGGCTTAACCTAAACTCTTTATCAAATATAATAATACCTTGTAAATCATGTGAATTATTAATAAGTAATGTTAATAACTGAGTAGTCAAAATGAAAAGTTTTGGAGAAATGGGGCAACCTTGTCTTATTCCTCTTGACACTATAAAACTAGGAGTCATACCAGAATTTAATGAAACATAGCTACTAATATCAGTGTAAAACATTTTGATAATGCTACAAAATTCCTCTCCAAAACCAAGAAAACGTAAAGATTCTATAAGGAAGGGATGTTCAATAGTGTCAAAGGCCTTAAAAAAGTCCAAAAACATAATATAACTGTCTGTGTTAATAAAGTCACTATAGTCTAAAATATCCAGTATTAATCTAGTATGATTATGAATATTTCTACCTTTTATAAAGGCAGATTGACACTCATCGATCATTTTTGCCAAACCTTTATCCAGCCTTCTCGAATAAACATGAGCTAATAATTTGTAGTCATTACATAACAGAGTTATGGGTCTCCAGTTGTCCAGCAGTAAATGATCTTTATTGGGTTTAGGGATTAATGTAATGATGCCTCTTTTCATGGAAGGTGAAAGGTTGCCACTAGAAATACATTCTAAAAAAGCATTATAAAGCAAAAGTCTTATATCTGTCCAAAAATGTTGATAGAATGCCACCAATAGTCCATCTAAGCCTGGAGATTTACCCTTTGACATTTTAAAAATAGCATTGTCGAGTTCTTCTATTTTGAGGGGCTCATCCAAATATGATTTGAAATCCTGTTCTATTTCCTCTTTTCTTAGTTCTTTTATCTTTGTGAAAAATATTGAAGACTCGATACCTGAGAATTTAGAATTATACAGATTGCAATAAAAAGTTCTTATTTCTTCGTTAATCTGATCATCATCTTCAATAATTATGCCATCGATTGACAACTTCTGGATCTTCTTTTTAGTTTGTCTTTGTTTCTCCAAATTAAAAAAATACGAAGAATTTTTTTCTCCTTCTTCTAACCATCTGGCTCGAGAGCGAATGAAGGCTCCCTTGGCCTTCTCCAAGTATAAATTGTCAAATTTCGCTTGTATATTATTTAGCTGAAAATTTAGTTTTGTTGCCAAATTTGTGCATTTCATTTATCAATTCAAGCCGTTTCATACTTTTAAATTTGCTAATTTGCTTACCAGTCTCTATTGCTAATCCTCTAACATTAAACTTAAACCATTCCCATTTACTCAGGGGTGACGTTTCCATTGCATTAACATCTTTTAAAGCTTCTTTAACCTTTTCACAAAAACCCTCATTTTCAAGAAGACTGTTATTAAACTTCCAAATGACACTGCGCTCACAACCTGATTTGTGGAATGAAAAGGATAGCAAAACTGCACAATGATCGGTTAAGGGAGAAACTGAAATGTCACATTTCGATACGTTGTTAATTAGATTATTAGATATCAACCAGTAGTCAAGTCTTGAGCATTGGGCCTTATTAGAAGAACTGAACCATGTAAATTGTGATTTATGAGGATTACTCCATCTCCAATAATCTGTTAAGTGTAATTCTGAAATCAAATCTGAAATAACTTCCTCATAACAATGACAATTTGCTTTGGAGGAGAACGATCTAACCAGAGATCATGAGCCAAATTAAAATCCCCTCCCAAAATAATTCTATCAACAGCATAGGTGATTCTCCATTTTTTGACAGACTCCTTAAGAAAAACAAGCAATTCCCTATTCAGTGTTTTTTGGTTATAACCATAGATACACAGCAAAATAAAATTTACACCTCCTTGATCAATTACTACCATAAGCCAATGACCCTTAGAATCACTTAGGTGGCACATAACATTACATGGCATCCTATTAAATAGAACCATGACACCTGCAGAATGGGATGTACCATGACTAAAAAAAACTGAATCCCCCCATTGGTTCTTCCAAAATTTAACATCATCTTCCTGAGAGTGAGTCTCCTGTAAAAAAACACAATTCGTCTTTTGCTCCTTGCAATAAAGAAAAATAGCCTTACTTTTTAAATTATCTCTTAGCCCCCTACAATTTAAAGAAAGAAATGATCTGTTCTTGGCAGAGATCCTGAGAAAGGAGCTGTAAAAATATATTGGGATGGTTTTTGGTAATTATACCGCAAATATATATTCTTAAGGACATCAAAACCTAAAATAAAACTTCAGAAAGGTGTACAATATGGGACCTTTAAATGAACTGAAAAAGAACATGAAAGGAATTTAGAATATTTATGCTAAATTAATTACAACTAGTCATTCTCAGGAAATCACGAAATGGATCCATGTGCATGAAAAGTAAAAAGTATCTGTAAAACCACATAGTTATATTGATAACCCATTACATTCAATACCTGCCGACTCTTTATTTGGCAACGTTTTGAGAATAAATGTAAGAGCAGAAATGGCCTAAACTCGCGAATATCATCGCACTGCACCACATTATTTACAGTCAGTATTCCTGTACTTTATGCAAAAAACTTTTGAAAGACAGTTTTATATTGTGCTGATAAATCTATTAGAGAAAACCAAGTCTTTAAAAATCCTTCATAAATATGATGTCAGGATTTAAATATTCAAATACAAAAATGTAACTATTGTTTTTAAAAAAAGATTGTCACAACACAACGTTTAACACTGGTTGTCTATAGACTCTACTATCATTTCTAGTAAGAAGAATTGGAGTTCTGAATGCAAATTCACTAGTCTACTTTAAACCAAAATGTAGGCCTATGTAGAAAAATGTAAGCGATTACTTAAACTGTATCTGTAACACTCACCTCATTGGAAATGTATCGGAGGACACACGATAGCTGTGTCCCAATGTGAAGGCTGCATCCTTCGAAGGACTGAAGACTTCAAGGATGCAGCCTATGCGTCCTCCGAAGGACGCATCATATAGCCTCCGTAGGATTTCCTAATTGCGCAGCCAGGTGTTCCCGATTACCGCTCCAGGCGCCAAGCAACGGTGCGAGAGTATGCTGCCATCCTGACAATTCATTTGATATGCTATGGAGCCAGAATTGGCTATTGTCATTTTTATGTTTTATATTTTACTGGAGGACATGGTATTAAGGATGTTTCAGGTCATACTTTCGGCTTAGCCGAAGATTCAACTGTTCATTTATATCTTACCTTGATGCGATTTTGTAGGCTAGTGTATTCTTTTTATTATGCACATAAATGGACTATGGTAAATATATTTACACAGGTTTTTAACCCCATTTGAATATAAAACCCAGTTGAATATAAAAAGTCCAGTGCGAATGTTACTCCCGCTCTTCATCGGCAGCTGTCAGTCACTGTTGCTACGCGACAAGAACAATCATCCGTAGGCTAGACCGGTCCGAGCGCTTCAGATGCGCCCTTTGAAATGGGACGGAGCTGTAGTTAGCAACAATTTGTTAATATTGTGACAATAGGCCTACATTTTGTTACTTTAATTTTCAAAATACCCAGTGGTGGTATGTAAGGAACTACATACTTCGTTAATACTCAAAGTAATTTTCCCACACAGGACAGCAACACTACAAAATTGTTATTTTACAATATGATGCATTGTTTTACATTAAACTACACAAAAGTATATTTTAAATGTATCAACCTTGAAAATATTCAGAAGTAAAATGCAACATGCAGTAATAGAAATGCAAAACATCATAAAAACCCTGACAAGTTTTTTTTTTTTTGCAGAATTCCTTTACTTTTACTCTTGATACCTTAAGTACATTAGAGTATGCAAGATAATGAAAAAAAAAAATTTAATAAAAAAAAATTGCTTTACTAAGGTTTAAAATATATGACTAGTAGTTTTTCGCCAATGCGGTATTAGTGGTTATTAAAAGTACTTTAGTGTAATAAAGTATCTCAATATTTATTCCATGAGTCAGCCATGTTGGTAGACAACTTAGTGGATAGTGAAAATATGCAGTCAAACACTCTGGAGACCATCCCAGATGATGTCCCACCAGCAGGAGGCCTTACCAGGGTCTCTATTGTGGAGCCCACCCCGGTCCAGCAGCACAGCAGGGTCTCCCACTCAGCTGAATAAAAGTCTACATCATTTTTCTTATTTTATGTACTGTAAATTTAAATGTTTATGTTGATTTTGATATGTTTAACGTATGTTGTAAATAGTTGGGGGGAAAAAAGGTATAGAAGAATTTGTTTCATGTAGAAATTATGACTGTCATTACAAAAATAAACAATGTCCAGAGCAATGAATTCTCTTTTATTTACACATTTAAAGTTGCATAAAAATAAATAAATGTACAGATTTTTTTTTCCTTTTAAAAAACATAGGTGAAAAAAAAGTTAAACAAGAATATATATATATTTCTCAATAATTCTTTCAAAAAGAGAAAACAGCCTGTCCATCCTCTCCAGTGCTCTCCTCGCCTCTGCAGTCCCATGTCTTCTCTAATCAAGTCCAAAAATTCGTCCTCTCTGTCTCGCCTTCTTTGTGGTGCTGATGCTGGTGCTGGTGCGGGTGCTGGTGCGGGTGCTGGTGTTGCCCCTGGCTCCTCCTCTTCTTGGTCACACACTGCTGAACTCGGCCCTGGTCTGTCCTCAGGGATTGAGGCAATGCCTCTGTCCCAACACCTCATCCATGAGGACAAACCAGGGCCAAGTTTCAGCAGTGGGTTTCCCACTCACACCCTCTCCTGTCCCAGGACACGTGCAATCCTAAGGCAGAGCAAATTAACCATGGCTTGTTAACAACAACAGCACAATACATTTCAGCAAAGACGTGTGTATTAATTTTCTTATATATATATAAAATATATAAAAATGGGTCTGGGGAATGTAACTCCCATACAGGCACAAAATAATATATTTATTTATATATATATATACAGTGAGGAAAATAAGTATTTGAACACCCTGCTATTTTGCAAGTTCTCCCACTTGGAAATCATGGAGGGGTCTGAAATTGTCATCGTAGGTGCATGTCCACTGTGAGAGACATAATCTAAAAAAATAAAAATAAATTCCAGAAATCACAATATATGATTTTTTAACTATTTATTTGTATGATACAACTGCAAATAAGTATTTGAACACCTGTCTATCAGCTAGAATTCTGACCCTCAAAGACCTGTTAGTCTGCCTTTAAAATGTCCACCTCCACTCCATTTATTATCCTAAATTAGATGCACCTGTTTGAGGTCGTTAGCTGCATAAAGACACCTGTCCACCCCATACAATCAGTAAGAATCCAACTACTAACATGGCCAAGACCAAAGAGCTGTCCAAAGACACTAGAGACAAAATTGTACACCTCCACAAGGCTGGAAAGGGCTACGGGGAAATTGCCAAGCAGCTTGGTGAAAAAAGGTCCACTGTTGGAGCAATCATTAGAAAATGGAAGAAGCTAAACATGACTGTCAATCTCCCTCGGACTGGGGCTCCATGCAAGATCTCACCTCGTGGGGTCTCAATGATCCTAAGAAAGGTGAGAAATCAGCCCAGAACTACACGGGAGGAGCTGGTCAATGACCTGAAAAGAGCTGGGACCACCGTTTCCAAGGTTACTGTTGGTAATACACTAAGACGTCATGGTTTGAAATCATGCATGGCGCGGAAGGTTCCCCTGCTTAAACCAGCACATGTCAAGGCCCGTCTTAAGTTTGCCAATGACCATTTGGATGATCCAGAGGAGTCATGGGAGAAAGTCATGTGGTCAGATGAGACCAAAATATAACTTTTTGGTCATAATTCCACTAAACGTGTTTGGAGGAAGAAGAATGATGAGTACCATCCCAAGAACACCATCCCTACTGTGAAGCATGGGGGTGGTAGCATCATGCTTTGGGGGTGTTTTTCTGCACATGGGACAGGGCGACTGCACTGTATTAAGGAGAGGATGACCGGGGCCATGTATTGCGAGATTTTGGGGAACAACCTCCTTCCCTCAGTTAGAGCATTGAAGATGGGTCGAGGCTGGGTCTTCCAACATGACAATGACCCGAAGCACACAGCCAGGATAACCAAGGAGTGGCTCTGTAAGAAGCATATCAAGGTTCTGGCGTGGCCTAGCCAGTCTCCAGACCTAAACCCAATAGAGAATCTTTGGAGGGAGCTCAAACTCCGTGTTTCTCAGCGACAGCCCAGAAACCTGACTGATCTAGAGAAGATCTGTGTGGAGGAGTGGGCCAAAATCCCTCCTGCAGTGTGTGCAAACCTGGTGAAAAACTACAGGAAACGTTTGACCTCTGTAATTGCAAACAAAGGCTACTGTACCAAATATTAACATTGATTTTCTCAGGTGTTCAAATACTTATTTGCAGCTGTATCATACAAATAAATAGTTTAAAAAAATCATACATTGTGATTTCTGGATTTTTTTTTTTTAGATTATGTCTCTCACAGCGGACATGCACCTACGATGACAATTTCAGACCCCTCCATGATTTCTAAGTGGGAGAACTTGCAAAATAGCAGGGTGTTCAAATACTTATTTTCCTCACTGTATTTGAGAATATGTGTGATTAACGCTCTTTCCCGCCATTTGTTTAATCACAATTCAATTGTAAATTTAAAAACATGTACAATTCTGTGAAGCCATTCTGTTCCAAGAGCAAATTTCGCTTACTTTAGTGTATAAGATATGCTATAATTAGCCTAATTTACATATTAAAATGTTGTGTTTGTGCTGAAAGGAACAACTGATTTAGTTTAAATATTCATGGTGTAGTAACAGTAATATCCTGTTCAGATGAGCTTCAATCAAATCTCAGGAAGACTTTTGACTAAGACATTAAAAGCATCATCAATTTATCAACCCTATAAATAATCCAGTTCCCCGAAACACAGATGAAACTCAGCTCTGAAGTTCATTACTGTTACTGTGTTGTGCTGCTCACTTCAAATGAGATGGATGATAAAAAAAACACCAATTCACTAATACATAAATGAGAGAAAGACTTTATTAGATCTTATGCAAAAAAATCATGTACATTTATAAACAGTAAATCCCGTAAAGGTCAGGTGACTTCAGTGTTGATGATGATGTCTCTACAGTGGCTCCATATTCACCATCATTTAATATCTGTCAGTAAAATAAAACACAGAGAGTACCACATGCATTACTGACACATCTGATCAGAGGATTGACTAGTTCAAGTGACATTATTATATCATATGATATGAATCAATACTTACTTCAGTGTCTTGAGCTTATAATGTGGATTATCTTTTAAAGCAGAGAGACTCTTCACACTTGCATGTCGTAGTTTGTTCTCAGACAGATCCAGTTCTCTGAGGTGTGAGTTTGATCTCAGAGCTGAAGTCAGAGCAGCACAACCTACATCTGTGATATTACACCTCCACAACCTGTAGAACAACGACACACACTTTAATGTGTGTAACCTAAGTTGCTTCAGTCCAGAAAATGATAATCTTGAAATATTACTAACATTATAAAGGTTATTCTTATGTTTATTTAAAAATCCGTAAAGATTTCACAGCAAAAAGTCACATGACCCACGAGTTGAAGCGACACGTTTTAAAATGATACTTGCCTTTTACTTGCTAAAAACTATAAACTTATCAACCAGACAACAGAAGGCAAGTAGTAGATTGTGTGCAACAGGTTTATGATCATGTTGATAATTTAGATCAAATATGATACAGTAGGAATTAAAGGGTTAAAATAACATTATTCTAGTCTCAGTTAAGATTAATGTATGATCTTACGTTAGTTTCTCCAGTTCACAGTGAGGATCCTTCAGTCCATCAGAGAGCAGCTTCAGACCTTTATCTCCTATTATATTCACAGACAGATCCAGTTCTCTGAGGTGTGAGTTTGATCTCAGAGCTGAAGTCAGAGCAGCACAACCTTCATCTGTGATCTTACACCTCGACAACCTGTAGAACAACGACACACACTTTAATCTCTCAGTTCAGCAGGAACTACACAACCACAGAGAGACTGAGATATTAAATACTAAGGTCCAGATTTACTAAACAGGGAAAAATATCGTGAGAGCACAATCCCATAAAAGCGCAGATGGGAGTGGAAAGTTCTGAGTTTTATCGACTGACGAAGCGGAAGTTAAAGAACAGAGTGAGTGAAGTAATGAAGTGAACAGAATGATTTAAACTGTTTTACATCTGATATACACATTCAGGTTAAACAGGGTTGCTGCACACTTTAAGTCAAATTTAAGGCTTTTTAAGACCTGAAGAAAACAAATTAATACCTTACATTAGGGGTGTGCAATATTGAAAAAAACATATCTTGATATTTTCAAAGTTTTGTTGATAATAATTAGATGATATTTCACTGATTGTGTTTTGTACTGGTACCATGGCTGGTTTAGGCCTGTTGTTGACAGCAGACTCACGAAGATTTTCATATTATTCATATTCTATGCAGTGGTCAGTTCACAGTAGAAACAGAAATGAACATTTTTATTAAGGGGCAATATTGGCCACCTTAAATTCATTTCCAGGGGCATTTTCACTTATATATGGACATGTTTTCTAAACTTATTTAAAGATATGCATCACCTTTTATGTCAAATTCTAACATTCAAATTCAATTCTATTAGAATAATAACACAGTGCCACTGTTACCAGTCAAATCAAATCATTAAATCAAAATCCATCTTTGCAGTGCAGAGGAGACACAGAAGCGGCATTAATATATTTACACTCCATTTACAATTGCATAAATAAATCTGAGATTATTTTTTATTCAATATTGAAATATGAAATTATTTCTAATTTTAACGTTTTAATTAAAAGGGTACTTTAAATATGAAACTAAATATTTTATGAAATCATTGTCCAGAAGTTACAACATTTTGTATTAATTTAAATAGAAATATTTGTAGTGAATGCGCTGCTTTTGAACACTTTTCCTGTGGCATGCTGTGTTTTAATGTTTTAGTCAGCAAGGATTGCTTGGCACATGATAATTCTGCTTTATATTCTGATCTAAATAGCAGATGTTCTGAGAAAATATTTCATACAAATAATGATGAATGATGAGCACTTGACTCCGTCTAAGCAGATTAGCAGCAACACAGACGGTATAATGACAGGCAATGAAGAACTCGCTCGGTGATCGAACGGTCCATTGGCCGGGTTGAATAAGTGCGCTGACTCAGTGCTGTACGATCTGCTGCACGCAGGAGCTGTTGGTGTTGAGCACAGACAGAGAGGAGCCCAATCATAACCACTGTCATGTTCTTCACACTATCATGAAAATACTATTGCACTTGAAGGACAGAATTGGAAGGAAACGGTAAGATATGCACGTTTTATTCTTAAAATGTTTTGTCAGTGACACTGAGTCAGACAATTATTTACACTGCAAAAATATATATAATCCCCAGGACCAGAGTTGAGAACCACTGACATAAAATGCATATAAATATCAGTCGTCACTCTATATCTGCCAATAACATGTCTTAGTAAGATGATATTTACATGCTTAGTTTTATGATCAAAGCTATGTAATTTTAAAACATATAATGTAATGCAATACAATGATGATTGAGAGATAAACTAATAAACCTTCCTCAAAAGCCTGATGATCATATTTGATACATTTGAACATGATTTTTTTTTATAATCAAGTAAACCTAAGTTGCTTCAGTCCAGAAAATGATCATCTTGAAATATTACTAACATTATAAAGGTTATTCTTATGTTTACTTAAAAATCTTTAAAGATTTCACAGCAAAAAGTCACATGACCCACGAGCTGAAGGGACACGTTTTTAAATTATACTTGCCTTTTACTTGCTAAAAAAACTATAAACCATCAACCAGACAACAGAAGGCAAGTAGTAGATTGTGTGCAACAGGTTTTTGATCATGTTGATAATTTAGATCAAATATGATACAGTAGGAATTAAAGGGTTAAAATAACATTATTCTAGTCTCAGTTAAGATTAATGTATGATCTTACGTCAGTTTCTCCAGTTTACAGTGAGGATCCTTCAGTCCATCAGAGAGCAGCGTCAGACCTTTATCTCCTATTATATTCTGATTCAGATCCAGTTCTCTGAGGTGTGAGTTTGATCTCAGAGCTGAAGCCAGAGCAGAACAACCTTCATCTGTGATCTTACAATCCCACAACCTGTAGAACAACGACACACACTTTAATCTCTCAGTTCAGCAGGAACTACACAACCACAGAAAGAGACTGAGATATTAACCCTCTGAGGTCGGCAAACGCGTGTGCGCGTTTTTTGCTGGATTTTCTTCACATTGTAGCACAATAAACTTAAATTACTCTGTCATTTATGGTTATACAGAAAAAAGAAATATGAAAAAGGAATCTGTGAGATGTCTACTTTTATACGTGTCCACTTACAATCAAATCAAAACATTGTGCTTTTGTAAAATAAAGAAAATAAACAGGGTGTGCTTTCTGCCTCTCCGTCGCGGTGAACTTTTCTTTCTTGAGCACGTCTATAAACTGAAACAAAACTCACCGAATACTTGTCACACATTTATGAGCCATATATCTTTATAAACATTTAAGTGTGTACTTTTAAATCATCGGATTCAAACTGAAAACAAATATTCTCTGTTTAAGTAATTTGTATAAAACCAACAAGATGTCCAGCTTCTCAAACGCTTGCTCATTATTTTTAATTCGACCACGCCCACGCGTGCAAAAGAGATTCACATGCAAATCTCCACATGGAACGCGAACGCGCTCGTTACCTCAAAAACAAAGCACCAAAAAACTTCACAAGTCTCTGCTTTTCGTCGAGTTTGACATGCCGTGAGCTTACATTGGATTTACCTCAGAAGAAGAAGAACGCGATTTGAAGACAAGAAATTCTTAATTATATTAGTTGAATATTATTGTTGCATAAACTTCACATTGCAGTTGAACTGTTGCTAGATATATGGTGAATATTATAATATTTAGAGCCGTGTTTACTGTTTGTGGATATCTGCTCAAACGTAGATATGTATAATATAGTAACCATAATGTTTCATATTTTGGAGCGCGCTGTGCGTTTGAATGTTTTATATTTTGGAGCGCGCTCTGCGTTTGAATGTTTCATATTTTGCAGCGCGCTCAGCGTTTGAATGTATCATATTTTGGCTCAGCGTTTGAATGTATCATATTTTGGCTCAGCATTTGAATGCATCATATTTAGGCGTGCGCTCTGCGTTTGAATGTTTCATATTTTGGAGTGCGCTCAGCGTTTGAATCTATCATATTTTGGATTTTGGAGCGCACTCAGCATTTGAATGTTTCATATTTTGGAGCGCGCTCTGCGTTTGAATGTATCATATTTTGGAGCGCGCTCTGCGTTTGAATATCATATTTTGGAGCGCGCTCAGCGTTTGAATGTATCATATTTTGGAGCGTGCTCTGCGTTTGAATGTTTCATATTTTGGAGCGTGCTCAGCGTTTGAATGTATCATATTTTGGCTCAGCGTTTGAATGTATCATATTTTGGAGCGCGCTCTGCGTTTGAATGTAACAAATTTTGGAGCGAGCTCTGCGTTTGAATGTTTCATATTTTGGAGCGCGCTCAGCGTTTGAATGTATCATATTTTGGAGCGCGCTCTGCGTTTGAATGTTTCATATTTTGGAGCGCGCTCAGCGTTTGAATGTATCATATTTTGGCTCAGCGTTTGAATGTATCATATTTTGGCTCAGCATTTGAATGCATCATATTTAGGCGTGCGCTCTGCGTTTGAATGTTTCATATTTTGGAGCGCGCTCAGCGTTTGAATGTATCATATTTTGGATTTTGGAGCGCGCTCAGCATTTGAATGTTTCATATTTTGGAGCGCGCTGTGCGTTTGAATGTTTCATATTTTGGAGCGCGCTCAGCGTTTGAATGTATCATATTTTCGAGCGCGCTCAGCGTTTGAATCTATCATATTTTGGATTTTGGAGCGCACTCAGCATTTGAATGTTTCATATTTTGGAGCATATTTTCACATTTTTTTTCTAGTAGTTGTTACTGAAGTGATCTGTTTGAAAGATTTATAGGCTGCTATAGGTTATTGTTATTATTATTATTATTATTTTATATAGCACTGCGCGTAGCCTATGCCTACAAGGCACAACAAACCTGGTGTTCATTATATATTGTTGTGAATTTTAAAAAGCAATTTTAACCAGAAAAAAAAACATTTTAACCGAACAGCCCTATAGTTTCTCTTGATATCAGCATGTTCACAGTTTTTTTTTTTTTTTTTTTTACAGGGACCAGATGCCACTGAGTCCTGCTGACTTCAACATTCACATGAGTCTCTGTACATGAACATGGTAAAGTGAAAATCAAACACCTTGGAAATGAAAGGTATGTACAATGTTTTTAGGAATATCAGAAAGGTCTCTGTCTTTGGATCATTGTTTTCAATAATGTGCTTTGTCATTTGTTGTGTATCTTTGGATTATGTTGTGTTGTAAATAAATCCAAACAATCAAAAACAATAAATCCATTCTTTTTTAAATCTCCTCATTCTTTGTGCAAGGTTGCTCAAAAAGACAGGGCCTGATAGCTCCTAATAGGGCCATTAGGGGAGGGTCTTTGTCTTTCTTACATATTAATGATGTGTTTACGCCTCTTCGCATAAAGCTTTCTTACACAAAACACGTGATTTTCACATAGTTTTGGAGCAAATATTCTAGGCTACGTGATACAATTTTCAAAAGTCTTGTGAAGAAATAATCAGTATGGGTTTCATGGCCTTATTTCAGTGACAATTTCTTTTTGTATTTTCACAAACCACGCATAAATGTCATTATCTCAAAACTACAAACTTTTACATACATGCATACATATATTATTGTAGCAGAGTTTGTGCTAAATACAGTGTAATCAGACTTTAGCCATGAAAATGTCACAAGTAACAGAAATAAGCACAAATGTCAGAGCATGTCAGAACACCTCCAGGGCCAGATTTACTAATCAGGGCAAGTTATCGAGAATCAGACAGAGTTATGGCACGCACTGAGATGAAAATGATATGTATGGACTTATCCAACTCTGGGGGATACAGTGAATAAGCTAAAGTCCCAAAAAGTCGCCATGTTCCTTTGAGACCTGCTTTTTTTGGGTGGATAAAACTTTGTGAATATTACATGTAATGCCGTTTTTTGTCTTCATTTATAAATATTTTATATATGTATTAATATTTAGCCATAGATGGTCAATTCATATATTGCAGCATATTGAAAAATATAAGCACTAGTTTCCCATGTATGGAAATGTATTATGTAATATATCGCATAATATTTAGCAGTATTTTCCCATATATTTTTGTTCTGTAAGGGTGTTTACACTGCAAAAAAATAAATAAAACAACAACCCAGGACCAGAGTTGAGAACAACTGACATAAAATGTATATAAATATCAGTTGTCACTCTATATCTGCCAATAACATGTCTTAGTAAGATGATATTTAAATGCTTAGTTTTATGATCAAAGCTCTGTAATTTTAAACATATAATGTAATGTTTTGATTGGGTTAAAATAACATTATTCTAGTCTCAGCTAAGATTAATGTATGATCTTACCCCAGTTTCTCCAGTTTACAGTGAGGATCCTTCAGTCCATCAGAGAGCAGCGTCAGACCTTCATCTCCTATTATATTCTCAGTCAGATCCAGTTCTCTGAGGTGTGAGTTTGATCTCAGAGCTGAAGCCAGAGCAGAACAACCTTCATCTGTGATCTTACAATCCCACAACCTGTAGAACAACGACACACACTTTAATCTCTCAGTTCAGCAGGTACTACACAAACACAGAGAGACTGAGATATTAAATACTAAGGGCCAGATTTATTAAACAGGGCAAATTATCGTGAGAGTGCAATCCCATAAAAGCGCTGATGGGAGTGGAAAATTCTGAGTTTGATCGACTGACGAAGCAGAAGTTAAAGAACAGAGACTCAGCCGGATCATTTCCATAAAGACCAACACAATCTACCAGTTAGCGTCTGGTTTCAGACCTGCTTTTTTTGGCCAGTAAATAATGGCTTAAACACCAGCGGCCTGATGCAGAAAAGTTGCATACGCACAAAGCATTGAAATGTGTGTACGCAATTTTCCACACACATATCAGGATTTATAAAAAATAAACAAGGCGTAAATATGTGCGCACCGTACGGACACTCTAGGCCGTGCGTACACACTCTTTTACTGGAGTGAGTGAAGTAATGAAGTGAACAGAATGATTTAAACTGTTTTACATCTGATAAACACATTTAGGTTAAACAGGGTTGCTGCACACTTTTTAAAGTCAAATATAAGGCTTTTTAAGACATGAAGAAATCAAAATTAATACCTTACATTAGGGGTGTGCAATATTGACAAAAATATATCTTGATATTTTCAAAGTTTTGTTGATAATAATTAGATGATATTTCACTGATTGTGTTTTTGTACTGGTACCATGGCTGGTTTAGGCCTGTTGTTGACAGCAGACTCATGAAGGTATTCATATTATTCATATTCTATGCAGTGGTCAGTTCACACCAGTGACAGAAATGAACATTTTTATTAAGGGGCAATATTGGCCACCTTAAATTCATTTCCAGGGGCATTTTCACCTATATATGGACATGTTTTCTAAACTTATTTAGAGATATGCATCACCTTTTGTCTCAAATTCTAACATTCAAATACAATTCTATTAGAATAATAACACAGTGCCACTGTTACAGTCAAATTAAATAATTAAATCAAAATCCATCTTTGCAGTGCAGAGGAGACACAGAAGCGGCATTAATATATTTACACTCCATTTACAATTGCATAAATAAAGCTATGAGATTCTTTTTTATTCAATATTTAAATATAAAATTATTTCTAATTTTAACGTTTTAATTAAAGGGTACTTTAAATATGAAACTAAAAATTTAATGAAATCATTGTCCAGAAGTTACAACATTTTTTATTAATTTAAATAGAAATATTTGCAGTGAATGCGCT